>NW_018735389.1:0-69878 GCF_002204515.2 Aedes aegypti
AAAAGAGAGATTTAAATCAATTTCAGTTGAATTTTCAGGGTCAATCATAAAATTGTTCATTTTTTTTGTACCGCCGTCATCGATTAGAAATTCATCGATTTTTGGATTCATTACGAGGAGTACTGAAATAATCAGTAACCACTTCAATTTCGAGTCCATGGCTTGCAACAAAAAAAAACTTCATGATTTAGCAAACCAAGTCCAAATAAAAATAGTTCGACGTTTTTGGATGACTTGGCCACATGCTGAGTTGGTCCGAATACTGGTTCACTGGTGGAAGTGCCATTATACTGGCAAATTTGAAACCTGGCTTGCGACACATCAATTTTCATGAATTTGCAATCAAGTCTACAGGTACTTCAAATGTATTTGAATGACTTGACCACATGTCGGATTGTTCTGAATTCCCGTTCCCTGGGGAAATGAACTCTTAACTGTCGGTTCCGAAATCAACATCAAACTTCATAAATTCACAAATCAAGGCTAAAGAAGGGTAAATCAAAGGTTCCTTGATGACTTGATAACATGACAGGTTGTTTTGGATACCCTGCTTCCAGAAAGTGGCCATTATATTGATGGTCTTGAGAACTATCTTGCAAAATATCAAACTTGATGAAGTCAAGAAGAAGTTTCCTTTCTAAAGTTTTAATCGGCTCTATCAGTCTTAAGGCAGCTAAAACGACTTTTTGCTTGTGGCAAATATGTTGGTGGTTCTAAAACTTAAATTTGCGATGTATCAAATATCATGATATTGCAAACAAAGTCCAAAGAAATGTCAAATGGTGTGAAGATTTGTGTCGTGAATTTTGAGTTAAATATTTACTCCGCAGAATAAACCTTGCATTTGCAGATGAGTTTCTGTCAAACCTGCAGCTGGATGAGTCGATTTAGGAATTTATAACATCTTCTAAGCTCCCTAACTTACTCATCCACTATTTTCTTTCAATAACTCATTTATTTTTTCATTATCACACATACAGAAAAACTTTGCGTTCCATCCCAAACTTTAAAATCATATTTCTTCACTTCCTTACAAGTGGCTCCGTTTGGCACATGTCACTTGAGCCTTCATTAGGTGCCTTACCATAGTCTTGAGGATATACGTCCTTCGTGGCCGTGCGGTTAGCGGCGTCAGTCGTTTAGGCGTATTGTGTCATGAGGCGTGGGGTTCGATTCCCGCTCCAGTCGGTGGAATCATTTCGTCAAACGATAAATTTCATCACTGCGCTACTGGGTGTTCTGTGTTGTCCGTTGCCTAATGTTCGTGATTGTTCAGTCTGTGCAGCCTTTGGCTGAAGACGGTATAAATTGTCTTTTTTTACATTCGATACTATCTATACGTATGAACGGTCATCTACAGCAATATGCTTAGCACAAAATTGATCACTACTCTCAGTGGAACTGTTATGCGTAGAAATTCACCAAAAAACCCCGTATTTCTAGGCATAACAGTCCCACTTTGAATTTCGTAGCTAAATTTACTTTATTCCCATAGTACAAACTCTTGACTCTAATAAACTTGCTATTCTTTATACTATTGTGAAGATTTTAATTTAATTGACCACACACCCTGGTCAATACGAGGCCTAAATGTGTTAAAATCTTTAAACGCGTTTTTCTCGATTGCTTATTTTGGAACATGGGACAATTATGCGTATAACGGCAGTGCATGTATGAGTAAAAAAAATATATATAGTCAACACTATAAAAATATTGGATTTACACGTCGCGTGTTTTAGCTTCAATCATATAAAGCCATGTGTAATTCCAATAACAAAGGTCTGGGGAGCACCGTGACCATCCAAATGGTATCCACGGGGACGGAGACGTTGCAAATTTATGAGTGACTTGAACGGGCAACAAGCGACGAGCAGCGAAGTTAATGAATCGTAAACATCGAATTGTGTCGAGTGGTGCAGCGCACGGTGCTCGAGCGAACTTAAGCCGTGCTGAGACAAACACTCTACTCGCTTCATGAAAAACAAAATTTTTCGAAATTGTATCGTCGTAGACCTAACAGATCAAACAACTTAATTAGTAGATTGTTTTATGTCACTATTTATTCAGATCATTTGCGTGCAGCTTTCGATTGCAGGTTAATTTCAAACGCAAACACATATCTACCCTCCGCGAAGAGCTGCACGGCGATTGTTTTACGTGAAGTGGCAAATTTTCAAAATTATTTATCTTTAGTTGATTACAGTCCCTGATTGAGAGTGCACTCAAAGATGATTTGATCCTAAAATATGTGTACATTGGGGCCTTCCTTAGCCGAGTGGTTAGAGTCCGCGGCTATGAAGCAAGAAATTTCCTTGACTTCCCTGAGCATAGGGTATCATCGTACCTGCCACACGATATACGAAAGCATAAGTGGAAACTTTGGCAAAGAAAGCTCTCAGTTAATAACTGTGGACGTGCTCATAAGAACACTAAGCTGAGAAGCAGGTTATTTCCCAGTGAGGACGTTAATGCCAAGAAGAAGAAGACATTTTGATTATTCAAATTCATCAAAGATTCAAAAGGCGTGCACACTTATTTGAGTGTATTTTTGGTGCGGAATTAATAAGATTACAACTCAACAGATCCTCATAACAGAGCACACGCCTCCACATGGCTTCCACTAATCTATAATGCATGATGCGAAGATTGTTTTAGTTTGAGGTTGGTGGATTTTCGAAAACTGTACCTAACTGTGTTTGTTTAAGCAACGACAATTAATTAATTAATTGCTTTTTATCATGTTCAGCCGTTAAGCTGTATCTCCCACGCGTAGACATAAAGCGTGCCCATGCAGGTTGAGCAAATGCGTGCCAACTTTTGCTGGTTAATTCCATCTTCATCGCACGCATCGCATTATAAAAAAATATGATGACGAAAGTGTACTTATACATTCGTGTGATTGACTCGATCCATGTTTGTTTATATCGATGCACCTGATGCAAATAACAAGACCGGTAGAAAAACATGCAAACAATCTGGTCATGGCTTAGCAGTGCCCCACTGAACGAGCAGGTGAAATTGCAAGCGAGCTGCATAGGCATGTGGCTGAAAATTTGGACAATTGCACCATCTACCTGCATTTTTGAAACATTCAATTGGGTATATTAGTTAAAAATATCTAAACAATGTGTGTTATAAGATTTGTTCTACTTTGAGACATGAAAGCATTGAACATTGAGTACCTCCATCATCTTTTAGTAACGCCAAACTAGAACAAAATCTGCTACTCCGCTGTTTTGATGATTATTTTCAGGATTTTTCTCAATTCAATACCTTGATATCCCTACTTGTGCCTTCTCTTCCAAAAGCCTTTCTACGATTAATTCGGTTTTAACTGAATCTTATCACCTTTGAACCCAACTGGTTATTCAGTCTGATTTTGATTCCGATCAAGTCCTGTTTGCATTTCAATTATTCCAAGTATCTATTATCAATCTTATTTGCTCCACTTTCAATTATTTATGAGTTGACTGGAATACTCAAGGACAAGGCAGAATTCGAATCCGTGGTTATAGACAACGATCTAAAACACTGGATTCGTCTTCAAAACGTGAGGAGAAGGCAACTTCAACGCACTTGCCATTCTGGTATGAAAATTATAGAACAAGAAAAAAGCGGTTTTCTCAATTTAAAAACAAAAATTTTGAAAATAAAAATCTCAATTGAGCCCTGGCCTAAGCATTTTCGGAAATTATTAAAATTTTGAAAAACCTCATAAGCCAATTCCGGTCTTGAAAGAGGAAAGCAAACTAATATTAACTAATTGCGACAAAAGCTCAAAAACTTGCTATTCAGTTTGATAGCATGCATAATTTTAATTTGGGACTCACAAGTCCAATTGAAAATCAAGTTACTCAGGACTTCGAAAACATTCTCAATCAAGAGAACTGTTTTCCAGAATTACTGGGAGACTGATTTGGAAGAAGTGAGAATTATTATTTAAACAAATCAAAGATATGGAAGCCCCTGGCGATGATGGAATTTTCTACATCCTCATCAAAAAAAAAACTTCCATAGAGTAGCTCATCATTCTTGGTTTATATATTTAACAAATATTTTCAGTTGGCATATTTTCCTGACAAATGGAAAAATTTCATGGATGTATCAATTTAAATAAATAAATTTTAACACCGGACAAAAATCCTGCAGAAGCTTCCAGGTATCGCCCAATCAGCTTACTTTCCTCCATCAGTAAACTTGTTGAAAAGGCAAAAAAAAACAGAGTGATGGTCCACATCAATTCAATATTCCAACATGGACAGTTGACCATTCACCAACTTTTACGTGTAACAAAATGAGTTCGTTTCAATAAATCTGATGGCTATTCTACTGGTCTTGCTCGTCTAGATATAGAAAAATCATTCGACAGTGTTTGACATAAAGGCTTGATTGTAAAATTAAAGAACTTTAATTTTCCAACATAAATTGTTATTATAATCTAAAGTCATTAGTCAAACCGTACATTTCAGGTTAATAACCAGAACTCCAGGTCTGAAGGACTTCCTCTCAGAGCTGGTGTTCCTCAAGGCAGCATTTTGGGACCAATATTATACAATATTTTCACATCTGGCTTACCTGAGTTACCTCAGAGATGTCAAACATCTTTGTTTGTGGATGACCCGGCTTCTTCGCCAGAGGACAAAGCCTACGTATCATCTGTTTTTTCTCCTTACATACTTGTAAAGATGGAAGATTTCTTCTAATGCTTCCAAAACTCAACTAATAATATTCTCACATAATCCAACAGCTCTTTATTTGAAACCTTTAAGAAGACATGTTATCACGATGAGACGGGTTCCAAGAAATTGGTCAGATAAAGTTAAGTACAAGTACAATCTTAACTCTCAAAAATTCACTGGAATTCCAAAATCCAGGATTTAAACTGTAATTCCAGGATACATACTAGAATCCAATGATTTACACTGGAAACTCAAAATCCCTACTGGTATCCCAATATCCATACTGAAATGCTAGGATCCACACCAGGAATTCTAGTATCCACTCTAGAATCCCAAGATTTACCTTGGATATCAAATACCCATGTTTCGATCCTAGAACCCACGCTAAAATCATATGATCCATACTGGAGTTCAAAAATCCACACTGGAATCCCCGGATCCTGGTCCTTACTGAAATCACAGATTTTTCACTGGAATTCCACGGACCAATTCCGGGATTTTAACTGGTATACCAGGAATCCCAATATTCACACTGGAATCAAAATATATAAACAACGCACTACGATCCACACAACAGCCCAAGGATCCATACTAAACTATAACAAATAACATTTGAATCTCAATATATCCACACCTGGATTCACATTGCAATCTCAGGGTTCACACTGGATTCTCAGCATTCATACCGAAATCTCAGAATCCATTCTAGATTCCCAGGATCCATACTGGAAACCCAGTATTCGCACTGAAATACCCGAACTCACACTGGAAACCCAGGATCCTTACTAGAATCCCAGTATCCAAATAAGAATTCCTTGTGCCCCGCCGGAAGCTCAATGTCCACACTGGAGACCCAAGATCCGCACTTAAATACCAAAATCCACACTTGAATTCCAGGATTGATACTGAAATCCCAGGCGTTCAGCGTCCACCCTAGAATCCCAGGATTCTCACTGGAGTTCTAATATCTACACTGGGGTCACAGGATCCACAATGAATCAAGGTCCTTACAAGAATCCAACAAACACAATGAATTTCCACGTTTCACATTTCAATCCCAGTATTCACACTGCAATCTCAGGACAATCGTTGGAAACTCAGGATTAATACAGGAATTCAATGATCACACTGGGATCCCTGGATTCAAACAACAATGCCACGATCAACGCTACAATCTTAAAATCCACACTGGAAACCTAGAATCCACAATGAAATTCTAGAATCCACACTGGTATCCACACTGGAATCCCTGAATCCACATAGTAATATCAGTCTCCACACTGGAATCCCAGAATTCACAGCCATACTGAAATCTTAGAATCCACACTTGAATATCAGTATCCATATTGGAATTTAAGGATCTACACTGAAATCTCCGCATTCACAGGGTTCATATTGAAGTCCCAGAACGCTAACTGGAATTTCAGGTTTTACACTGGAACACTAGGATTCACACAGGAACCCCAGAATCCAACCTGGAATACCAGGATCCACACGGCAATTTAAGGATCCACAATGGAAACCTAGGATCGCTGTCGATATCCACTGAAACCCTGCGATAGGGGAACTGGGGGTAATATGCCCATAGGGGGCAAAACGCGCCACCTTCGATTTGGACGAACGTTGTGGTATAGAATACTTTTTATCACCCTAGGTTATAGAAAATGGATAAAAATGCTTCTCTTTATATATTTTTATGCGTTTTTCTCAAGAAAATCGTAAAAAAAACGTATAAAAACGTTTTTCGATATTATAGTTGCAATTTTGTGCGATCTTTAATGTCAAATTTTAGGCCGATAAATAACCAAATTTCTGATACTATCGCCGGGAGCCAACTTGTGCACTGTCATAGTTTGTATAACATTTAAAAAATAAGTTGAATTCGTCTTTAAAAAGCTTATTGAAGGACCTAAACTTTAATCTACTCGTTGGGCAAAACGCCCACCCCTATTTCATAACACCAAAACAGCCGTTTGAATTCAAATTCTCCCAAACGTAATGCCATATTGAAGTAACGCGCAATTTGGAACCTCACAAATGTACATTTTGTGCATCAGCATGTATACTATTATTCAACAATAACATCTGAACAAACGCCCGGATGTATGCAACCTATGAACAGCATGATTGTGTGCGTACCTTTACAGCATGGATAACGCCGAACTGAAGCGGGGCGTTTTACCCCGCAAAACAATATATATGCAGTGAGGCAAGCATTTTTTAGAAAATGATTCATAAAACCCAGAAAAGCTAAAATGGATAGCTGTTTCTACTATTCGATAGAAAACATGTTTGTTTGTCCAACCATCATTAAAAAAGAGCATAATATAATGTTTTTACATATAAAATCACTGTTTTCCTTAACATGGGCAAACTACCCCCAGTCGCCGTACACAGTACAATCCCAGGATCCGTTCCAATTTATTGGTATTTTTAGGTGACGGTTAACGATTTCCGATATAGAATCAGAATCATCTACAGAAAACTGTTGCACAAACATAGAATAAAACAAATTCACAACTAACCTAATTTATCCACATACAATCAATCCACCATTGTTGTCACATATTGACAATCCTCAATATTCGTTGCCTCTTTAACTTTTCTTTTCAGGAATTGTTTCTTGCATTTCAATCGATGTAACGTTCTTCTGATGTCCTGAAACGTCACACTGATGATTTTTATTTTTTGTCTATGGACGAGTTTGCATAATTTGTCCATGGACACGGAGTTTGCAAGGTCTATATTGAGTTTGCAATTTAGACAATTGGGAACTATTTTTAACTTTCTGCAGTTGAGCAAGAACTTCAATCGATTTTTGTCTTCGCCATCTTAAATGATGTTTTCAGCAGTGATGTCACCCAGCTGCCTACATGCCTTCCGTATTTTATTCTGATGGTATTCACGAAAAACATTTTGTGTTTTGTCACGTTTCTTCTTCACCAAACTGTTTACCAATAGACATATTGGAAACGATTAAGAGAACGATAATCAAAACCACAGCAAAATCCCAGGATCCACATCGAAATCCTACTTTCCACGGTACAATCTCTGGATCTTCAATAAAACCCTAGGATTCCTAGAAATCCCAATAATCCATATTGCAATCCTAAGATTTATACTGTCTGAAAAATATGGAAAAACTTTGCCGAAGACACCATATGTCCACACTGGAATATCAAGATCCAAACTGGAATACCACGACCCACACTGAAACCTTTAAAGCGCACTGGAATACAAGTATCCACACTGGAATACCAAGATCCACTTAAATTCTGCAATCGACACTACAATTACACAGAAAAAAATCCGTTCTCGTATCCGTGAACAGCAGGCGTGAACTCGTCAACAACAAAAATACACCGTGAACTAGATCATGTATACGAGACCAATCATGGTAGTTCACGGTGTATTTTTGACAGTTCACGTTTTCCAGAACGCTTTTTTGAGCGTGTACGATACCCACACGGGAAGCAAAGGATCCACACTGGAATCCCAAGATCCATTCGGAATTCTCAGAATCAACACTGGCGTCCGTCAATCGTTCAAAAATCTATAATTTAGAAACATCATCAATCAGAAGCCTGCTGAAAAATTGTTGTTTTTGGAGCAACAATTTTCCAGATACAGTCGCCTCTCCACATCTCGATATCGGAGGGACCATCAAGATAGGGATAGAGATCGAGACAAAGAACATTTTTGACGTTAAGGCGAAGTAGGCCGTCATTGAAATTTGTATGCGTCATTGATGATTGTTGCTTACTCATCTCCAGATTTTGAATCGAAGAAAATCAGTTGGTTTTACACAGACACAGCTGAAATGTATCAGCATACTTTATGAATGTTAGAGCGTACAGTGATACTTTTTCAAGCCGATATAAACTATCAAGACTGAGTATTATCGCTTTTAAATGCAAGCTGTAAAGTCATCATTGCTGCCAAAACGAATGACTGGCTACTTAGCCTTAATTACGTCTTACGGCAATATACTGGGTGTCAATTGAAAATCTAAAATGTTGCGACCGTCACGAAATTATGTAAGATTTTGAATACTAATAATTCAGCCATTTACCGGTAGATTTTCAATATTTTCCCTCCAATCGGTCGGAAATTTATACAACATTTTACTCAAATTAAGAAAACTTTTGATTTTTGACGATAGACTGTCGAAAATTGTGAAAATGTCGACCCTTTTCTTACGCAACCAAACACGTGGATTGGGAAGCACACTATAAAAGCAGACCAATTTCTGATTCTTCTCTTCGCTCATTCTTCTTTTGACGTTAACTACGTCTTACGGCAATATACTGGGTGTCAATTGAAAATCTAAAATGTTGCAACCGTCACGAAATTATGCAAGATTTTAAATACTAATAATTCAGCCATTTACAGGTAGATTTTCAATATTTTCCTACCAATCGGTCGGAAATTTATTCAACATTTTACTCAGATTAAGAAAACTTTTGATTTTTGACGATAGACTGTTGAAAATTGTGAAAATGTCGACCCTTTCTTATGCAACCAAACACGTGCGTTGGGAAGCACACTATAAAAGCTCACCAATTTCTGCTTCTTTGCTCATTCTTCTTTTGACGTTAACTACGTCTTACGGCAATATACTGGGTGTCAATTGAAAATGTATAATGTTGCGACCGTTACAATATTATGTTAGAGTTTGAACTAAAGGAAGGCTGCAACTATGACAATCGACTTAAATTCAAATGCAGAAAATTACTTAGCGTAGTTAACGTCATGCGGTCGTGTCTTGTACACAACCCCCTCTGATTTTTTTTATTTCAAAAGATAGCGACACGAAATGTTCTACAATATTGAAGATTTAAAAAAAAAGTAAGGCAACTTTGAAAAACATCATTTTTTTCTATGTCCGATAGTTTTAGAGATATAGGTCACTTTAGAATTTTTCATACCTACTATGTTCTAAAGAGTTTTAGATATGAGCAAAATACACATTTTCTCTGAAAACGTCATACCTCTAAAATTTTCATATGAAAAGATATGAGCGTTTTTGTAGTTTTTTCACCCACTCTTCCAAGCGTAACATTTCGAAATGGCGCAAGGAAAATCAAAAACTTTTCCCGCTACAGTTTAACCTCCATGAGTCGATGTTCCATTACTCGATATCGACTCATGGAACCATACTAAAGATCAAATTTCATGGTTACTATGATGGTCCCCTCAAACAGCTTGCCATAGCATTCCTGTTCCTTGACTCGATATTTCCATGAGTCGATGGTCCCTTCAATATCGACTCATGGAGGGTTGACTGTACTTGAATAAGCATATCTTAAAGTATATTTTAAGAAACTTTGGTGATTTTCGATTTTCTCTAATAAATGTGTTTTGAATTATCCCTTTATTATACTTAGGAAAAGATTTTTTCTACTTCTTGATATTCTAATTCAAATATAGTTGAACATTTAGTAATACATTCAGAAAAAATGAATCATTCTTAGCATGAACATAGAATTGTAAGAATCACACTGTCACCCTACGATCCGAATCACAGTTTCAGGATCCACTCTGAAATTGATACGATCTAGATACCCAACAATCCCTGAATTCACACTGGATTAAAGAGATCGAAACTGAAATACCAGCATTCACACTGGAGCTTTGCCATATCATACATGGTGAAAGCTTCACAAAGCTTCATTTCAGCAGCACATTTTGTTATACACTTTCCCCCACAGCGAGCCATAAAAGCACAAAGCTCAATGTACTTACCCGTGCTTAGCGTGGCAAACGCAACCAATCTCGGCATCACCAATGGTGCTTCCTTCTCCGCTACATTTCGATCCGCAGCCAGATTTCTCGCAGTTATTGCAGTTGCTAAAACTGAACGAAGAGGTGCAAAGTGTACAAAACGAGTCCAACTGCGATACCAGCCCGCCGGCGAAGCAGTCTTCTAGGCTGAGGTGGTTTATGATGATTCCATCGTCATCGTCTTCATCGTCATCATCATCATCTTCGATATCTACACCACCGGCAACTCCCCCGAAGTCCGAAAGCTCCCTCGAGTTTCCATCATTGCTGTGCTGCGAAACCGACCTCAGCAAATGGTAATTCTCGGTGGCCTCGGTCGAGTAGTGCGAACAGCTCGTCATCGTTAACGTGTCACGATCGTCGGAGGAAAATTCAAAACTGGCACTTTCCACGCCCCACTCGCGGAAAGATTTACTCCTTTTGCCCTCCAGCAGCGGATTCGTCTTGAACAGGTTGGTGTAGTTTGAAGGGGAGAATCGAATATTGTCTAGCTTGTTGACCATCGACATGTTCTCGTTGAAGTGTATGATGTTGATGTCGTTGTACTTTTTCATGAAATCCGCCGAGTAGCCTGCCGACATGTCTTTGAGGGACTTCTTCGACTTGGGGCTCACCTAAAAGGAAAATTGAATGATGTAGGAGGTGGAACGGAAAGTATAAAGCGGGTAGATAGGAATTGTAAAGGAATATCATATTGTTTGAATGATCAAATTTATTGTTGGTTTGTTATTAAGTAGGCCACTGATAAAATCCACACGTTTGATCCGTGTGTTTAAAATTATGGATCGGTTCTTGAACGTCTATGGACCTATGCAGGGGTTCAGTATTTGAAGTTCTAGCGGTGCCGTGTTACTTATGTGACTATGTAAACAAATGAATTCGGCACCGCTCAAACGTCAAATCATTGAACTCGTGCATCGGTCCATATCGTTTTGTCGTGATTTTCTTACAAACTTCGTATGTGTTACACATTCAATTCTTTAGTTTTGCTTCATGGACTGATTCATCAACCGATAACATTGATTCCATAGTTTTCCACATAAGTTCCTGAAACTTTCCATTTCAAATTCGTATGCGTCAACCTATGGGTGCATAGATCATCACCCAACACGGATTCAGTGTGTTCAAAGTGAAACAGATTGGAATCTAACTCCTAAGATTGCACTAAAACTTCAAAGGCACTAATCTCGCAAAGGGAGCATCCAACAACCGTGCACTTTTTATTTTGGTTTTGTGCATCATCATAAAGCTTAAAATAAGAAGATCAGGAACGTTTGCGTATTATTTCTCCAGTTTAGTGCCTTTGAAAATGCGAGTAGGGTCACAAGTCGGCCATCTTTGGATACCGAGATGTTTCACCTTAAATTATGGTTATCTTGTGTCATGATCATCATGTTCAAGTTGATCAATTTGAAATCGATGAGCTTGCTGTCGATTTCCGTGTTCTAATTCCAAATTCTGAAGCTGAAAGTGTTAGAGGAAAATTTGCGGATTCGTTTTTCTTTCTATCAATGAAGAAGTCCGAGTGAAGATGAGGAGTTCATTTTAATTTTCTAAGAATAAAAAGCAATACCGTACACCCTCGTTAATTTGAACGGTACCTCATGCAAACCATCGGGGTTCATTTTTAATTTGAACATCTAGTCACCCTAGAAACGTGTTTCTAGTCACCTCTTTCACTGTTTTGTTTTGATTCTGCGCTCCGTTTTACAGCGTTCCATTTCACTTTACTCCGTTCCAGAAGCTAAATGACGTTTGAACCATTTTTAATCTGAACGATGTGCAAATTAGCGGGGTACAAATTAAAAAGTGTTCAGATTAAATGTGGTCAAACCAACGGGGGTACCCGGTACTTCCAGCATTGGATATATAGTCGACTCTCCACATCTCGATATTCTATATCTCGATATCTCTCCCTATGTCGATGATTTCGTCGGTCCCTTCATTCTGCATACATTTTCACACTCCGTACCTCAATATCCTCTATATCTCGATATCTCCCTATTTCGATGTGTTCCTGGTTGATTTTTGTTCCCGATTTGCTCTCCGTATGTCGATATGCCAATTATTAAAGGTTACTAGACCCGATTTTATTGATTCAAAACAGTTCGGAAACACGAAGAGACATTTGTTTGTTTATTATTTTCCTAGTAACGGAGTGATTTTCAATCTAGTATTCATTAAATATTCATTAGAGGCCATGAATTGGGTTGTAGGACAAAAGGTCGAAGGACAGAAGGTCGAACGACAAAAGGTCGAAGGACAAAAGGTCGAATGGACAAAAGGTCGAAGGGACAAAAGGTCGAATGGACAAAAGGTCGAATGGACAAAACGTCGAATGGACAAAAGGTCGAATGGAAAAAAAGGTCGAATGGACAAAAGGTCGAATGGACAAAAGGTCGAATGGACGAAAGGACCAAATTGTACCGTTGAAAGGATTATCATACACTCAGTTGCTAACATTTTAATTACAAATTCCTCCCTTCTCATTTGAAGTTTTTCCTTCTTTTAAACGAAAGCTGTTCTTCAGAACTATCGTTTGAAGCAATAATTTGTATTAATGCTATTATTTCCATACAAAAGATTTATTTCCTGAATGTCAGTTGTTATTATTTTGATACTCCAAAGCATAAAGTAATTATTATTAGCTTTTTATTTGATACATTTTCAATAGAGATTTGTCCTTCTTTGAAACGTTGGCTGTTCTTTTGGAGTTATACATTATAGTGATTTTTTACTTTTTAGACACTTGTATCGACGATTATTCCTTCTTTTATACATCGACTGTTCTTCATAGATTTCACTTTTACTTCTTGCCTGTTTTTTTTTTCAAATGAAATGTTGCCTTCTTATAAATATCGGCTGTTCTTCATGCTTAACAGTGTTAATGAGCATTTCAATTGCATTTCTTACAAAGGATTTTCCTTCTTTTGAAGTTTTGCTGTTTTAGGGCTATGAATTAGAGCTTTACCTGACTGTTGGTTTCGTCTGATTTAAATTAGCATCAGGGAAAAATAATCATCTTTTTTCTGGAATTAGGTCCCAACTAGGGTAGAGTTTGCTTCTCAGATACACTAGCATTTACTGAGAGCTTTTCTGATAATTTGATTATTTTTGTATTTGTGCATCATGATTTTTATTAGAAGATGATCTGCAACCCGAACCGTTAGAAGATAGTTCAAGGAATGCAGGTGTGATGTCGCACCACCGACGATCTGAAATCTACCCATGCTCTGAATGGAGGTTTACAGAAACACACACATTACTCTTGGACTCTATTTCAGAGGGCACTTTAACATATGCAGCAGAAAAAGCCTAGGCAAACTGCTTCTCCTAGCCGCCTTGAACAATGTTACAGGGAACCAGCCTCCGCAGAGCGAACCCTCTGCTCTGCAGTCAACTCATGGCGGCACGCCATGGACCTATGCACGGGTTCATTATTTGACGTTTTAGCGGTGCCGTGTTATTTATGTCACCATGGAAATTAGTGAATTTGGCACCGCCCAAACGTCAAATAAGTGAACTCGTGCATCAGTCCATAGATGCTATAATTTCAGTATGGACCGATGCGCGAGTTCACTAATTTGACGTTTGAGCGGTGCCGAATTCACTCGTTGCCATGGTCACGTAAATAACACGGCACCGCTCAAACGTCAGATAGTGAACTCGTGCATCGGTCCATAATCTGAATGACAGATGCAGTGCATTCCAGCACTCGGCATCCCAACACATAGCACATAGAGTGGCATGCACCTCGATGCACTTAGAGTTACATAATTACCAGGAGAACATAAATGAACTAACGAGTCCAAACCGCTTTTCATCGCATCAAAATCGTAGTGTGCTGCGCTAGGTTCACAAAAATTCTGGAAGCGCGCGCTAGGGGAGATTCACGCATGCGCTGCTCGGTGCTACGCTCGCCATCGGTATCCAAGTTGAAAAACAACTGCACGGTAACGAAGAGTCTCTACAGCTATTTTTACCTTATTATGCAAGTGTCTAGATGGTCTACATGATACGGTCGAAGACGCGCGATCCGGAAGCTCCAATCTCGATTCTCGTTTCAAAATTTTGTCTTTACATCTATTATTGTACTGTTTTTGAACAACGCGAGTGACGATGCGCATGAGACGCATTGAGAAATTACCCTAAAAAAGCGAGGAACACCAACATAGGTCTCAAAATGTACAGTGCACGGGTGAGCATGAAAGGAATGTGGCTCTTGCACATAAGGCTACAGCACGTACACAGTAACTCTGGATGCACTACGCCCTGAAAAGTCTAACACAATTTGACCCCGAAAAGATCGTTGTCCAGCTGAAATTGAACCTCCCTCAGTATGGTCTTTCTGAAAATATGCGAGTTTTCTTCGCGTCTGTTTTAGCTGTAGCGCTTGTGATAACTTGCTTTTTTATCTTAAGAGTATAGTTTTTGGTTCTTCCTAAATTGTTGTCCATTCGACCTTTTGTCCATTCGACCTTTTCTGTCATTCGACCTTTTGTCCATTCGACCTTTTGTCAATTCGACCTTTTGTCCATTCGACCTTTTGTCCATTCGACCTTTTGTCCCTTCGACCTTTTGTCCATTCGACCTTCTGTCATTCGACCTTTTGTCATTCGACCTTTTGTCCTTCGACCTTTTGTCATAGATTCCATGAATTGAGTAACGGTTTTTTTAATACTCAAATGCGTCCACATAGGTGATCAATGATAGGGCTTGTCCATAAACCAGGTTCTATATTTTCTGACCCCACCTCACCTTCGTGTTTTCTGTCCGAACATTTTTTTTTAATATTTATGGACAATGATCTTTAGTCAAACAACCTTCGCCAATTCTATATGACCATGTGGTTAATGGATGGTTCTGTACTCCAATAATGGAGGTAGTGATTTATTCATACAATAGAAAAGCTTTCCTTAAAAATATTTTTTAGGTTTAAGGAGCTCCCATAGAGTAAGGTGGGGCAAAAGTTCGACCCTAGTGGTATAATCAAAGTTTCCAGGAAAACAATAGCAGTTAAAACAAAACAAATACCATACAGTGAACCTTCAACATATTGGCTATAATATTGCTGAACAAACTTGTTGTTAAGAGAGCATAGAGGTTACTCGGGGCCGATTTCCATTTAGCAGGTCGCAATCTCCGTTATAGGGTGCGAATCAGCTTTAAGCTGAAACAGATTTATTTATTGAATGTATTTGTTAAAGTTATCTAAATATACTTACAACAATCGGTTTCGAGCATGTTACAAATTCATCTTCTCTTTCACCTCGATGCTCGTATAGTTACATATCTGTGATATAGTTTTAGGTTCTATTAAGTTCAATTAGATTTAAGAAATCTTACTGTGATAACTTACTCTGTGATACAATAATTTTAGGTTCAAAAGGATTTTCTTGTGGCTTTCCACATATTCATTTTTAGTCTAGATATAAGTTTTATGTTTGTTTCGTGAACATCTTTCAATACACCTCACACGTTCCTAGACGTTCGGGATCGAAATGGTAAAGTGACAGTTTTTCTGGCGTTCTATTATTCTAACTGACTTCTCGCGGGCATCTACCAATAGACGACGTAGCCAACTCGGAAAGAACAGTATTGGCAGTAACATTCTCCCCCCCCCGTAACACTGGCCAAAGGCTCAGTTTTACCTTTTTCGTTGTATACTTTGTAATATCTAAGCTATATTCTTCATTATTGCTGTTTCCACAATGTTATGGTGCTGAAACTACAATCGCGTTTGCACCAAATAGATTTTCGGTGATCTCGACTTCTCGTAACGAATTCATGTTGTATTTTTTAGAATGGTAATTATTGCTGAAACGCTCATCTTGGAAAACGTGATCCCCAAATCGGAATTGTTGGTCCAATTATTGTTACTCATAACTTTGCTGCTGCTCATTGATGCCCACTTCATTCACCTCCATTCGATCAAGAATAATATCAGCATGTTCTCCACTACAATCACCTTCATACCTTGAACGAAAGATACCATGATCGCCACTGAGGCCAATCAGCAGTGGTATCGGGTGATACAAGATGTCCACGAAGATCGACGATAATCCAACGAAAGCGTGTTGCTGCGTTCTGTCCGAATATTGATTAATTAAGTCATGTTTTCTTGACATTCCAAAAACCGCGCAGACGAAAACAGCAAGAGACGGCATTACAGCAAACCCGACATCAATCGATAGCAACGATACATTGTCCATTTGTTCTAGTCCTAACATTAATAAACGTGTAATAGAACTGTTGTATAACTTTACTTGTTGATCACGCCTCTTCCATTCATTGTTGTTTGGGCTGAAGCGATCCTTCTCACTTACCCACCAAACATACGGCTGTGTTTCGTGATGAGCAGTTTCATGGTAGAGACTGGACGATTCGAACTCATTCATGCATCCACTAGACGAATAATTCATTGATCTGCTACAGCATCTAACATGTAAATTGCCACGACCGTAATACAGTTCAGTTACTGGCGTCCCTTTTCTGCTTTTAGCTGCGTCAGAACTTACACCAACCGTATCGCCATCTAGAAGACGATATACGTTGTTGTTACATCTACGTCTGTCCATCTTCACCCTGCTTTCCAAAATCAGCCGTGTAATCGAACACTTATGAGAAATTTCCGAATTCACTATCAATCGTCGGGTCTGGTCACTACTGGCAGTTGAAGATGGTAAACAGTAAGATCTTGTTTGCCGCGCATATAATCGCAAGGGAGGAGGAGCTGGGTCGGGTGCGTTCGATGCAAGAAATTTCGGAGGAGCTCTCAAACTCACACATTCACTTACACTTGTTCTCGGAGCTAGCTTGCCTTTGTATCTTTTCGACACTAATAGTAGAGAAGCGATTTGGATAATATTGTTTTGCACTTTAGCCAATGAACACTCGAACGTTGAAAATACACTGTTGGTTTTGGTCTTAACCGATTGATCTAAGGGCATAAGTGTAGATACAGTAATGATAGCGTTATGTTCGGACGATGTATTGTTGTAAATGACAACTTTGTGTCCGTTCGTAATGGTGCTTGGAAACGCGCTGGTAATGTGCTGCTGAATCCCTACAATTTGTATCCGATCGGCTGGGTGATCAACAGTTACCGGTAGCAACGCTTGACGTAATTGTTCTGCGTGAACAATAGTATTGTGATACTGTGCTGGGTCGTCTGCGGCCTCAGCTGCCGCATCGATAGATGGTTCGTCACTATCGGTTGACGATTCGTTCCTTTCAAAATCACTATGATTCTCCACAACGACTGCTTCAGTGGCATCCTGCCTACGATTGTTTATTTTGGCACGCTCCAAAATTTGTTTCTCCAACAAGCTATACTTCTCATGCAACAACCTTTTCTCCTGTTTCAAGGCTAGTCTCTCTGCCTCCCATATGCGCTGCTGAATTGCGCGCTCTTCTTCATGTTTCAGCTGGAGGAGGGCAAAGCGAGTAGATGATCTATTGTTGCCGGATAAATTAAATTGATGACTGGTTAGTTTAACATCGCCGGACGATTTGGGGTGCGAGAAATTTGCGCAGCCTCCCGCTCGTGAATACTCCGTCGAAAACATGTCCGTTGACTCAGAACACCTCATGTCGATTGTTCTTAAAGTGTTAAGAGAGCATAGAGGTTACTCGGGGCCGATTTCCATTTAGCAGGTCGCAATCTCCGTTATAGGGTGCGAATCAGCTTTAAGCTGAAACAGATTTATTTATTGAATGTATTTGTTAAAGTTATCTAAATATACTTACAACAATCGGTTTCGAGCATGTTACAAATTCATCTTCTCTTTCACCTCGATGCTCGTATAGTTACATATCTGTGATATAGTTTTAGGTTCTATTAAGTTCAATTAGATTTAAGAAATCTTACTGTGATAACTTACTCTGTGATACAATAATTTTAGGTTCAAAAGGATTTTCTTGTGGCTTTCCACATATTCATTTTTAGTCTAGATATAAGTTTTATGTTTGTTTCGTGAACATCTTTCAATACACCTTACACGTTCCTAGACGTTCGGGATCGAAATGGTAAAGTGACAGTTTTTCTGGCGTTCTATTATTCTAACTGACTTCTCGCGGGCATCTACCAATAGACGACGTAGCCAACTCGGAAAGAACAGTATTGGCAGTAACATTCTCCCCCCCCCCAGGTTCGTGTCCTGTCACGGACTGTTGCTGCCAGCACTGGTCAGTTGTGTCACTTCAATCGGTTGACTCCGAGCTGTCACCATATCTATTGCCAAGTGTCAATGAAAACGTTAAACAGACATGCAAGTTGTTGTTTGTGGAAGAATAACGTGCAATGTGCGTTAGGCACGCACGTATCAGAACTACATAATTAATTACTACTTAAATCTATAGTATATTTGCATTTGAAGTTGATGTCGAAAAGTTGGAACAAATTGAACTTAATCTAAACTAATTGTATCACAGTAAGTTGTTTCTTAAATCTACTTGAACTAAACCTAACCTATAATTATATCACAGATTGTAAAAGGGGAGAGCATAGAGGCTAAAACTAAGTTAACATTGCTCACATGCCGAATACCGATAAATGTAAGTTAATAATTGAAATTGTAACCAGGAAAACCTAATAAAATGAATATTTACAGCTTTTAGCTTTTTCGCACCTGAAACGATGAGTTTGCGAGCTGCTTATTAGAATTTGGTCCGAGGCACCTCTTTGCTCCCGTAACACTAAAAGATTTATCGATTATGATGGATTGGGTATCGAAGGACAAATTCCAGGAGTCGCAGAACATACGAGCGAGAGACAGCGTTATGTATTCGCGCCTCGACTCGAACGACGATCACCACTATATTTCCGAAAAGTGCGAACCACTGAGTATTGCAGCATCGAATAATAGCTCTACCCGTATTGCTCTCCGATTAAGACAAATCGAGGAAGAGCGCGCAATCCAGAAGCGTGAAAATGAAGCGGAGATGAGGGCAATAGCACAGGAGAAGAGTGCTGTGCAAGAAAAGTATAGATTGCTCGAAGAGCAATTGGTCCAACGACGAAATGGGACCAAACTCAACAAGTGCGCTATTAATGAAGCGGCAGTGTTGCAGTTGCTACACAGTAAATCTAGTGAAACCATAAAAGATGGACCACCAACTGGTAATAATAAATGCCTCAAGGTTACTGGCAAATTAGAGGTTGACGAACTGCCGAACCAAGTAAATGTGTCGTTGCAACAAAATTCAATAATTGATCGATCGCAACTGAACTGGACTCAGCAGCAGATAATTTGCGCGTTTCCCAAAACGGTTCCGAAAGTAATTTGCTTCGTACCTCTAGTATCACCATCGTATGAACAGATGGATCATACTCGTTCGAAAGATGAACCTTCTCCGAGATATTCTTCCAAGCCGAATGATGTTCGTAAATGGTATCCCGAATTGATTCCAATTGAGGAAAACGATAGTCGAGCAAAGAGAGTTAAAGTTGACTCCGGCGATGATACGTTATCATGCGTCCCTCCAACATTCGTGGCACCAGATGTTCCAGACCCAGCTCCGCCACCATCGTTGTCAGATGCTCCAGAATCAGTAACGTTTGATTGGATTTCTATTGTCCTCTCGTTGTCGCGAGTGCTACCCAGTACGCGTACGTTCGGAAAACAAACAGTCTCGTACGGATATCGGCGAATGTGCTCTATAAGCTCTGATGGGATTGTGATTGAACTAGTGCTCTCCGAAAGCAAAACAATGCCGTTGAAGAGAGGATTCGATGACAATATTTATATTGTGGTTTTCATATCGGCAAAACCATTCGTAAACAAAGTAATATTCGGAAATGAAAATAGCAATGGTTATCAGATGTCGAGCTCGGTTATATTTCAAACAGTGTTAATCATGCATCACTGGTTAACAGGTGAACAATTCGTTAGGAATCAGAGTCGTAGTAGCAGTAGCAGTACTACCGATCGTTCATGGAATACTTATGGCTCGAAATCAACAAGTCGCTCTCGTTCTAGATCTTTCAATCGGAGACAATCGCGCCCAAAGTGTAGTGCGTCCGATGCACCGTTTCGGAATCATGAACTGGTTCAAGTCCATCAATTAGATAAGGAATGTGATAAAAAATGGGATTGGAAGCTGCTAGTGATCACAATAAAACATAGACAGCTGTTCGATAAAATATCCAATCTGGAGAACAAAAGTGATGAGGAGAGCTTGAAGGATGAAAGCACGTTAGATGTAGACTTAATCGTAGATGAAATTTCGCAGCGGATTCCAATATCAACAAACGTTTCGGACGGTATGAGTTCCAATCATCCATCGACGATAGGTGCAACCTCTACTATAGGCTCGTTGGAGGTCCACACAAGATTCCATTGGAATATCTCTGGGTATCGTGTAACATATGAAGATAGTGTTTATGCTGATCAGGTTGAACTAGAGGAGTTGTGTGATTCGAAGAACTCAAATCACAGTAATATGTATGAATTGAGTACTAGTGAACACGCTGGATTCAATCATCAATACAACAGAAACCAAAGTGTTGACTGGTGCAACGTTGTGATGACGCATTCTCACAATGTTGAAGTGTTTATGATCACGAGCAGAACCAGGCGTAGCAGTTTATTTACTGCAACACAATGCGAACATAGGAGTATCCTTGAGACATTTAACAATCGAATGGTGCAGGGGAGGATATCTTCGAGAATAGATATGGAGATGGTCGAGCTCCTTTCACAGTCGATAGGAAGTGCTCATACAGAAGTAGTGCAGTCCACGGATTTTGTACACTGAGCAATTGGTAAAACTGGTCCCATTGACCAGTGTTACGGGGGAGAGACTGTTGCTGCCAGCACTGGTCAGTTGTGTCACTTCAATCGGTTGACTCCGAGCTGTCACCATATCTATTGCCAAGTGTCAATGAAAACGTTAAACAGACATGCAAGTTGTTGTTTGTGGAAGAATAACGTGCAATGTGCGTTAGGCACGCACGTATCAGAACTACATAATTAATTACTACTTAAATCTATAGTATATTTGCATTTGAAGTTGATGTCGAAAAGTTGGAACAAATTGAACTTAATCTAAACTAATTGTATCACAGTAAGTTGTTTCTTAAATCTACTTGAACTAAACCTAACCTATAATTATATCACAGATTGTAAAAGGGGAGAGCATAGAGGCTAAAACTAAGTTAACATTGCTCACATGCCGAATACCGATAAATGTAAGTTAATAATTGAAATTGTAACCAGGAAAACCTAATAAAATGAATATTTACAGCTTTTAGCTTTTTCGCACCTGAAACGATGAGTTTGCAAGCTGCTTATTAGAATTTGGTCCGAGGCACCTCTTTGCTCCCGTAACACTTGTGTCAAAATATTTACCCATTTTTAGTTATAACAGTTTCAAAATTGATTGTCTTAAACGAACTTTTGCCCTGGTGGGGCAAGAGTTCGAATCTAGTGTGGGGCAAAAGTTCGCTGGTTAAAACACAATATATCGATCCTTTTATGACAGGCATACTTTACACCAGCCGTAAACTTAAGTTTGCCGAAAAATACACATTAAATTTTCATCAAAAAATTGCTCAAAACCGGGTTAATTGTAATATACTCCAAAATAGCAGTTTTTTGCAAAGCTAAGTGGAAAAGTAAAATTTTGGTGAAAGTTTTCACACGATCAGACAAATGTAACTAAATTTGTAGAGAATATGTGGATTTTAGGCAATTTGCAAATTTTTACGTGATTTTATACATGGGTCGAACTTTTGCCCCGCTGATTCGAACTTTTGCCCCACTATGGGCCAAAAATTGTTTTCAAGCATTTATGCAAAAACTAATACACCTCAAAGCAACCTTATGATTGGCCTAGAAACGCCCTTGCATAAAATATTGAAAAAGATTTTATCTTCAATTGGTTCCAAGCAACGAAAGTTTGATCAAAAATTACAATATTCACGTCCAAAAACAACAAATAGCCATAACTTTTCCAAATCTCAATCGATTTATATGATATTTGGAGTGATAGTCTCTTACTTGAATAGAATTTGAACCACCATGACATTTATAAGATTTGTTTTGAATTGAGCTAGAAATCTTAAAAAGAAACTCTTACCCCACTCGAACTTTTGCCCCACTTTACTTTAATCATTTTTTTTTAATTTCCTAAGCTGTTTCTATCCTTCTCTATCATTGGTACAAGTACCGTAATTTCGGGTGAAGTTGATCAATTTTCACGGTTTTTCTGGTCTGTTTTCTATAATGTTGAACATGCCAAACAACTGAATGCAGGAAAAAAAGTACGAAGGTGAGCCTCATTGGCTCATGTACCGAAATTTTCTAACAATAATCATTTTAGTGCTGAGAAATATCTCGAAAATAAAAAATCAGATGATTTCATTTCGGGGTGAAATTAATCACTTGTCAATGCGATCATTGTTAGTTTTCAAAACAACTCTTTATAATAAATTTGTACTCTTTGAATCCGAATATGCTTGAAAAGTTCTTAACAATTCAATATTTATAGAAATAATGAATAGTTAAATTTCAAGAATTACTTGGAAAAGGCCCAAATGTATGTAATTTCCCATAGAATTTCCTGATATCTAACAGAAATTTAATTATTTCAATTGAATGAGCAAATCGGCACGAGTGTTGGTGATGATATGTAATTTGGGGATATATCTTAAGCATACTCACAAACTTTCAGGTTTATACCATGTTCAAATCCTTGTTTAGAACTAGAAGTTTATGAATAGTGGTCAACACTGCACCGTTCATGATTTTGAAATTATACCTAATTTTCATAGAAATAAACTTTCATTAACGCAAAAAACTTCACAACACACAATTCGTCAATAGTAGCGACAAACAACGTTCATGCACTGCAGGTGACATTGATATTTGTGCTTCATTAGGAAGAAATAAAATCGTGTGACGCGGTGATTAATTTCGCCCGAATTTACGGTAGCCTTAAAAAAATGCTCAAAATATTTTAAAATACGATCAAACCTATTAATGTTTGAAATTGTTTGAGAATCCAATCTCCCATAAGCTCCTTACCATAAAAATAGTGTTCTGTGAAATTTCAGTTTTCTAGGTGGTGATTTAAAGGTGGCCCAAAGGCAATGGTAAAACTCATTCTTCAAACCTTAAGGTGAAGATGAATCAAAGCCAAACCTTAAATTTTCAAGAGCACAAATCTGGAGAAACAAACATCCGTTTAAGCTGAAAACTTTATCGATTGGTCACCACGAGCAACTTAATGAAGGATGTTGCTGAAGAAATAAATTCCTTTTGAGCTAATTTTGTTCGGGATCTTTTTACATGTTTGCAGGGCTATAATCCCAAATTAGGCTAAATAATAGCAGACAAACTCATGAATATCTCTTCTGCTATCCGTCGGATTGAATTTCTCTCTTCAGCGAATTTCTTTATTATGGTTTGAAGAATGAGTTTTCGCTATGGGATAATAGGTTTGTACTTACATTACAGTACTAACGTGTTTGGAACAGATCTCAAAATTTCTCCATAGTAATTTCCTTATAAACCTACATTATCATTGAGCCACCTTTAAATCACCACCTAGAAAGCTGAAAATTTCACAGAACACTATTTTTATGGTAAGGATGGTTAGGAACATATGGGAGATTGGATTCTCAAAAATTTTTAAATTTTCAACCGCCCTACTGTTAGGGGCTACGCCATCCATGATCAAGGGCACTTATAGCATAGAGCTGCTGATGTATTTTATCATAATCCGCTCCCTCACTCACCTTGATCAGATCCAGCAGGCACATTTTAATATCATCGAACATTGCTTCGGTTTCTTTGGCGCCGGTTCCGAATCATGTGGAAACTCTGGGTCACGGGAGAAATGCTCACCGACGAGACGAAATGTAAACTTGTTTCCGCGGATCCTCCGATGAAACACAATTTGTCACATTTCACAGTTTACATTGAGGTTGCCAATGGCGGCCATTGCTCTTCGGCTTATGATGATGATGCTGAAGTTTTCAATCCGTCTGAGATTCGCTCTCTCTCGCCCAACAGCTGACATCGCGCGATTGTTGGTGCTTTTGTTATTGTTCGCTGTAAGGGCGTAATTCCACTTGTTGCGCACTGGGTCTTGGCATTGCAAAGCTGCTCGAAGTTCTTTCACCTATAAAAACAAGAAGGAAGAAATAAAAGCGTTGAAAAAATTGAAATTTTCTTTTTCTTTCCGTTGCTGGTGTCTGGGTACAGACGCGCATGCACCTTCCAGTAATGAGGCAGGAGGTAAAGTTCGTGATCGTTAATTCGGAAGGTTTATTTGATAAACGAATCGCGGAAGTTTTTGGTACGTAAGCCGTTTGGGGCGCAACGCTTTACATGGGGTTCCACTTCTGACATAAAACTGAGTTTATGATTATGGGGTACTTGGGTCGAAAATGTGCACAAAACCAACGAATTGTATATATAACTTTGACTAAATATTGTTGGTAGTAAGAAATTATTTCGTTTGTGTTACACTGTAAACTCAATTTACGAACTAAATATAGGGCTCGTAAATTAAATTGGTTCGTAAATTGAACCAGTTCATGAAACGAAGTTTTACATTTTGGACTCTGTATCCAAGAAATTCATTATTGTTGTGGATCTTAATTAGAATAAATATATGCAAATTAGGGATTTTTTGTTTAACTTGGACGTTCGTCTTTAGGCAGTTAAGCGCTTCATGTCATGGGGTATGGGTTCGATTCTTGCTTCAGCCATAGAAACTTGTCGTCTAGAATGTTTCTCGGCCATTCCATTGGAGCATGTATGTCCGTTGTGCAGCTAAATGACGTAAGACAACGTTCGTGTCTTTTTCATAAGGAAACTGAATGTTGTTTTGGTTTTTACGGATGTTCTTGGCCCTCCAAGAACTGCATCGAATATACAGGGGACTGTCAAAATATCTGGGATAGGCAAAAATTGGACCAACTTCAGAATGCTGTAACTTTGTCAAACATTGACCGATCTTAATTCTTTAAAAAGTACTGGACGGGTCAACTAATCTAGTTTTGAGGTACACCCATGGAGATGAACCAGAACCTTAGCGTGGCCTCACGGTGCTCTGCAAGCCTAAGTCAATTTTGTTTTCATGATGCAGGTTTGTAAGTGGTTGAAGTTTTCGTAAAACATCCCAAGTAACCATGCTTAAGCTGTAATTTATGCATATAAACGGTGTACATAAACCTAGCATCACTGTATAACTACAGTTAACGTGGATTTAGGGTTGGAAAATGCCCAACAAATGTCGAGTTAATCTTATAAGTTATAACGTCAATATGGCTCTAGGGAGCCTTTCCCACTTTAAATCGACTTTAATTGTAGTTGTATATAAATGGTAGCTTTATATAGAGTTCTGTTCTGAATACTAGCAGCGCATGTCGATTTTCACCAAATTGCTCAATTTTGGCATGCTCTAATTTTTTTTTTGCAATTTCTCATCGTAAAAGGCTGTTTTTCATCACGCCAATCTGTCGTGAAACGGTCTACTTTCCTGCACTGAAGTATGCAGTGCGGGAATAGCCATAACGCAACTGAAACCAGTGCTGTAATGATTCATTACGCAACGCTTTCTCATTACGCAACTGTTTTGAGTTACGTAATGAGTCATTACACAACATTTTTTCAGAAATTGTAAAATGATGGTGAATGCATTCCGATATAATTTCTGATACCCTCAAGTGGTCTTCTACGAATTTGCAAAAAATGTTGTAAGTAACTCGTTACAGAACTCGATTTTTACAGCACTCGTCGTAATTATCCTACTCGGCAAGCCTCGTAGGATAAATTTACAATTCGTGCTGTAAAAATCTTAATTCTGCAACTTGTTCCGTAAACTACTATTCCCTTCCAAGCAATCGAGATGAAATGTTCTCTACAGAACTACAAATAGAGTAAGGTGGGGCAAAAGTTCGACCTTAGTGGTATAATCAAAGTTTCCAGGAAAACAATAGCAGTTAAAACAAAACAATTACCATACAGTGAACCTTCAACATATTGGCTATAATTTTGCTGAACAAACTTGTGTCAAAATGTTTACCTATTTTTAGTTATAACAGTTTCAAAATTGATTGTCTTATTCGAACTTTTGCCCCACCGGTGGGGCAAAAGTTCGCTGACTAAAACACAAAATATCGATCTATTTATAACAGGCATTCTTTACACCAGCCGTAAACTTAAGTTTAACGAAAAATACACACCAAATTTTCATCAAAAAATTGCCCAAAACCGGGTTGATTGTAATATACTCAAAAATAGAAGTTTTTCGCAAAACTAAGTGGAAATGTAAAATTTTGGTGAAAGTTTTCACACGATCAGACAAATTTAACAAAATTTGAAGATAATATGTGGATTTTAGGCAACTTGCAAATTTTTCCGTTATTTTATACATGGGTCGAACTTTTGCCCCGCTGATTCGAACTTTTGCCCCACTATGGGCCAAAAATTGTTTTCAAGCATTTATGCAAAAACTAATACACTTCAAAGCACCTTATGATAGGTCTAGAAACGCCCTTACATAAAATATTGAAAAAGATTTTATCTTCAATTGGTTCCATGCAACGAAAGTTTGACCAAAAATTACAATTTTCACGTCGAAAAACAACAAATAGCCATAACTTTTCCAAAT
The DNA here is from genome assembly GCF_002204515.2 of Aedes aegypti. NCBI lineage: Eukaryota > Metazoa > Arthropoda > Insecta > Diptera > Culicidae > Aedes > Aedes aegypti. The sequence goes on from NW_018735389.1 coordinate 27,090, forward strand.
CTCAATCAATTTTTATGATATTTGGATTGAAAGTCTCTTGCTTGACTAGCATTCGAACCACCATGACATTTATAAGATTTGTTTTGAATTGAGCTAGAAATCTAAAAAACGAAACTCTTACCCCACTCGAACTTTTGCCCCATTTTACTCTATGTTCATTTTGTAACCACAAAGTTTCATATTTATCTAAGCCCCTGCCGGAAAGTGAGATATTAGGTGAAATTTTTAAATTTTACATCACTTACTATTTGAACAACCTCCTCCTAATTGACAAACGTTAAAAATGTTAAAAATATTTGTAGAAGTAAAAAATTATAATGAAAAAATGCAATATTTTTGCAAATTTTCTATCCTGTGTCTCACTTTTTGGCAGGGGATCATAGAAATTTGAAATTTTATGGTTACAAAATTGTGCATATATGTAGTTCTGTGGAAAGAATATCGATTTCTTGAAAGGGAACAAAACTACAGTATGCCAAACTTGAGCATTTTGTATGAAAAACGACATGCGCTGCAATTATTCGGAACAGCACTGTATATCCTTTATATGCATAAATTACAGCTTCAGCAGTACGGTTACTTAGAATATAAACCAATTGCCATTAAAGATTTTGTTAATACTAGGACGGCTACTGTTCCGCAATCTGCGAACGCGCCACCGCTACCAACGAGCCCCCATTGGGACCGCCGCCACTGTTGTGCAGAAGATCAACACGACACAGTTTGTGTAGTAGGCGAACCGTCAAACGAGACGAAAAGCGAAAAAAGGTGAAGTAAACTAGGGAAGAAAACAAACACTTTGGATTGTATTTTGGAAAGATTGTGAATTCTAAATGCTCAACGTAATCTTTTGAATTACTATATTATTACAAGAACTTAAGAAATAGTTATAGTATAATATTGCCAGTGAAATTGATCCAGGAAATAGTCGTTGGAATAGTCAAAATTGGGCAGGTAAAATAATCGGAAAATCTTAGTTTTAAAAGTTGATTGCTAATTATACTAAATCACAGATCGTCAATATCACAGTTTGAAGAGTTCGAGGGAGCAATTCGTCAATCTAGGCAATACCAAATCAAGGTAAATAATTTTGAAACACTTTGAAATGTATCTCTTGCGGTCAGAAACATAATCAACATAAATACAAATTACACGCAGAAATTACCACTACCGTACGATACCGCTTTCCGGACGTAGCGAAATAATAAGAAGACACTAAACGTAAGTAATACATAAAAGCGAAAAGCATTGAAAATATGTAAATAGAACATAAAAAGAAATATTGTAATAATTAAACATAAACAATTATATTATAGGAAAAATTTAACTATCGTGAATAAACCAGTTTTTCGGTTAAAGCGGTTGTTTAGATTTGCGGAAATAGTCTACCGTATTGTTACCAATTTCGGGAACAAATTAAATTTTCCGTTTAATTCCGGAATGTCAAGCGGAAGCGTAGCGGCTGCCGGGGAATCTTCCCGAAAGAAACGAGATTCCCCTGGTGGTGAGGGGGCGAGTTGCGGGTCGTGCCGTCGTGTCGACAATAGTCGGATGGTGCAGTGTGACGAGTGTGACGTGTGGTACCATTACGACTGTGTGAATGTGGACGATAGCATCCGGAATCACGATTGGAGCTGTAATGGTTGCCTGAGGACAGCACTGGAGAAGCAGAGGTGTGCTTTGAGCCAGCAGATGAAGCGTCTTGAGCAGCAACAGAGAGAGTGGCAACAAGAGCAACAGAAGCGTGTTGAGCAGATAGAGGAACGGCAGAAGCTTGAACAGCTGCGGGAACAACAAGAGTTGCAGCGGCAGAAGCAGGAGCAGTTCAATCAGATGCAGATAGCACAGTTGCAGTTGCAGCCACAGAGTTTGCGGTTCGAAGCAGCTGTATCCGGACTTGAAGCTCCTTCAAAATCGCTAGGTGTTATCCCGAAGCAGCAGCAGCAGCAGCGTGTCACGATCTTGGAGAAAGCCGCATCGGAAGAAGTCGAAACAAATGATCGACGTAACCTGGAACCGTTGGCGAGCTCAACCGTCACTAATGCGAAACTACCTGGCAGATCCGACGGAACTTCATCGAAGTCATCGAAGCGATCAACAAAGCTTCGGCTTTTGCAAGCTAGAGCTCTAGAAGCGAGACAAGCTTTGGAGAAGAAGCAACTAGAAGAGCGGCTAGCTTTAGAGCGTGAGATGCTCGAGACCAGCGATTCCGAGGCGGAGTCAATTACCAGTGTCGATAAGATTAACGAGTGGCTAGAGAAAACGGAGAACATGGGGGTAGAAGCAGGAATCTCGATGGACGATACGCCATTGCCAATATACGACGAACTGTTGCGGAAAGTGACAGTGTCATCATGTCAACCACGTCCCATGTGTAACGGCGGTATAGCTGGACCCTCCGTTCAGCAACAACTCATCGGGCAGGCTGATTCGCTTCAGTCACGTGCTGTTCGGCAGCAACCTGGTGGAAGTTATCATCCACAGTCTGGCAGGAATATTCCGAGAGCTGGAGCCAGTTACCAGCCAGCATTTGGTGAATATCCACCAGCCTTATCCGGTTTCGCATCGCTACCTGTACACGGCGTAACATCGCAGTAACCACCGTCAACAGCCTACCCGGCGGCAAACCATCCACGCCGCGTCGTGCAGAGCATGCCATCCGCTGTTCAAGGTATCGGGCAGCCACCCCTGACCACATCAACTCCGCGACAAAATGTTGGGTTCTCTCAGCAACAACACCCACTGCAGATGAGTAGTGATGCTGTACCGCTGAACAGTGGTCACTTGGCGGCGAGGCAGACGGTGAAAGATCTACCCAAGTTCGGAGGTGATCCAGAGAATTGGCCGGGATTTATCGCTGCGTACGAGCGTACCAGCAGGATGTGTGCATTCCGGAACGACGAACTGCTCGATCGTCTGGAGCGTAGTCTGCACGACAAAGCGCTGAACGCCGTTAAGAGTCTGCTGTTGCATCCCGACAACGTTCCGGTGATAATGAGTCGGTTAAAAACTCTCTTCGGCAATCCGGAATCCATCGTCTAGACTATGGTCCGGAGAATCCGTATGATGCCATTACCAAAGGCGGAAAAAATGGAAACGATTGTCGACTTCGGCATTGCAGTACAGAATCTATGTGCGACTATACAAGTGTGCCAGATGGACGAGCGACTATACAACGTTGCATTACTTCAGGAGCTTGTCGACAGCCTGCCATCAGCGTTGAAAATGAAGTGGGCGTTCCATCGGAAAGATAAAGGAGCTGTCACACTTCTGGACTTCGGCGATTGGCTTGGTGAGCTGGTGGATGCCTTATGTCAAGTGATTCATCCAGCGGTGTGGGCCAAACCACAAAGGTCCGAGAGCAAGCCCGAGAGAAAGGTAAGGAGAGATGAAGCCTTTGTCCACGCGCATTCCACAGACTCGCCGGAGCAGACAGATAGGAAGGAATGTCTAGCGTGTGAAAACGAGTGTACTTCCCTAGAAAAATGCGACAGATTTATCAAAATGACACCGAATGCACGATGGACGCTGGTGAACGAGAAAAAGATCTGCCGGAAGTGCCTTAACAAGCACTTTAAAGCCTGTGAGAGGAGGGTTCCCTGCAACCAGGATGGGTGTAGCTTCCTGCATCACCGGCTGTTGCATGAGGACAGTAGACACCAAAGGCCATCACCCAGCATACCGACACAAGTCGCCTCAGTCAACGCCCACAGCTTGCTGGGAAGGGTACTGCTGAAGTACGTGCGTGTCACGGTATATGGCAAAGGTAAATCAATCACCACATACGCATTTCTCGATGCCGGATCAACTTCAACGCTGATGGAACACAGTTTATGGGAAGAATTAAACCTCAGCGGAGAGAAATCCCCATTGTGTATCTCGTGGACTGGCGGACAAGGCCGATACGAGAAAGATTCGGTTGTATTCTCGGCAGAGATTACCGGTGCCCATACGCCAACGCAAAGCTACCGTCTCGCGGAGGTGCATACAGTTCGAAGTCTGGATCTCCCTGCACAAACACTGTCGGTATCGACTCTAGCAAAGAAATTCCATCACTTGTCAGGTCTGCCGATCGAATCATACGTCGCAGTGAAACCACGAATTCTGCTTGGCGTCGACAGTTCCAGACTGGAATATCCGATCGACTCTAAGGAGGGTGACGAAAATCAGCCGACAGCAGTGCTGACGCGGCTGGGCTGGATAGTTTACGGTCCGTGCTCGGCGCCAGGGCAACCAATTCCAAAGAAAGAAGTTTCTTACGGCTACCATATTTGTCAATGCGAGGGGCTGCATTCGACCGTTAAGAACTACTTTTCCATGGACAGCCTCGGAGTACAACTTGCCGATAAGCCACTGATGTCCAAGGACGAGGAGCGAGCGGTTAAGCTTCTGCAAACAAACACGATCCGTCGGGAAAAAAGGTACGAAACCTGTTTGTTGTGGCGTTATGACAATCCTCGGCTGCCCGAAAGTAGATCTATGGCCTTGAAGCGGCACGAATGCTTAAGCAAGCGTATGACTCGCGAACCAAGGCTTGCCAAGGAACTGCAGGAGAAAATTTTGGACTATCAGGCTAAAGGGTACATCCGAAAGCTGTCGGCACAAGAAGAAGCAACGCACACCGAGCGCTCGTGGTATCTACCGATCTTTCCGGTCGTGAACCCCAACAAACCTGGAAAGCTGCGAATCGTTTGGGACGCCGCCGCCAAAGTAGGAAAGCTCTCACTTAATTCATTCCTGCTAAAAGGCCCCGATCTAGTCACGCCACTACAACACGTCCTCCAATGGTTTCGAGAGTTCCGCACAGCGGTAACAGGAGACATTCGCGAAATGTTTCATCAAGTCCGGATCAATTCCGAGGATCAACATTGTCAGCGATTCCTTTGGAATGATGGCGTTCCCGGAAAAGTTCCTTCGACGTACGCGATGGAGGTGATGACGTTCGGTGCGAGCTGCTCTCCAAGTAGTGCACAGTACGTGAAGAATCTGAATGCGGAACGATTCAGAAGCCAATTTCCGGATGCGGTTGAGGCGATATGCGACGGGACGTACGTGGACGACATGCTCTGCAGCGTCGAGTCCGAAGCAGAAGCTGTAAAGCTCGCGCAGGATGTTCGCTTCATTCATGCAGAAGGGGGATTCGAGATCCGGGGATGGTTGTCAAACTCCGAGAAAGTTGTGGAAGCCATGGGTGAGCCGAAGTTGGTGCAGAAGGACCTGAACAAGGATGGCGAGCTGTCCACCGAGAAAGTTCTGGGAATGTGGTGGCACATAGCGGAAGATACTTTCACGTTCAAGATTCCGAAGCGATGCCAACAGGAGCTGCTATCTGGAGAGAAAGCTCCCACGAAGCGCGAGGTGCTACGGATCCTAATGTCTGTCTTCGACCCGCTAGGACTCCTAGCGAACGTGCTTATGTTCTTGAAGGTACTTCTCCAAGAGATATGGCGTTCTAAAATCGGATGGGACGAGCCGGTAACCGATTCCCAGCTCGAACGATGGAGAATCTGGCTCAGCGTGCTGCACAAAGTAGAGAGTGTTTCTGTTCCTCGGTGTTACCGGACGATAACGACGTCGTCAGTCGACACCAATGAAACTCAACTGCATGTCTTCGTTGATGCCAGCGAAAATGGTTATGCAGCGGTTGCCTATTTCCGGTTTGAGGAGCGAAATACAATAGAGTGCGCCTTTGTCACTGCGAAAACACGTGTTGCACCCTTGAAATACGTCTCCATCCCTCGACTGGAGCTCCAAGCAGCGGTGATTGGTGCACGTTTGGTGAAGGATATTGCTGTAACTCATCGTATTCCAATCAGAAAACGGTTCTTTTGGACCGATTCTAGGGATGTCCTATGCTGGCTGTGCTCGGATCACAGAAGATACAGCAAATTCGTTGGCGCCAGAGTGGGTGAAATCTTAGAAAATACTGAACAGACGGAGTGGCTCTGGATCCCAACAAGGGAGAACGTGGCTGACGAAGGCACAAAGTGGCAGAAGCTTCCCGATCTATCTCCATCAAGCCGGTGGTTCAAGGGACCGGATTTTCTGTGGAATAACTATACGGCATGGCCAACTCAGCCAACAAACCACGGCACAACCACAACCGAAATTAACACTTCAGTGAATGTCCATGCGGTCTATGAACCCATTCTAAACTTCACTAAGTACTCCAGCTGGCGCAAACTCTTGAGGGTCACGGCATACGTATTCCGGTTTATCAGCAACATTCGTGCAAGGCTACAGAATCGTTCACCATCTACCGGCATTCTCAATCAACCGGAGCTGATCACAGCGGAACGTTGCATATATCGTCAAGCTCAGCTAGAAGTCTTTGGTGAGGAAATCTCTCAACTCAAGCGCTCCACGGACACTGGAAGAAAGCTTATGACACCGATCCCCAAAAGCAGCGCACTCTACAAGCTATCACCATTCCTTGACGTCCACGAAGTGCTGCGTACGAGCGGACGGACCGCTGGATGTCAATTCATCGACGAAGATGCCGTCCACACCATCCTACTACCGAAGCAGCATCCAGTTACGGCACTCATCGTTCAGTTCACGCACGAACGCTACCATCACCTCAACCATGAAACGGTAGTCAACGAACTGCGACAGCAATACTGGATTCCCCAGTTGCGAAGAATCTGTTATAAAGTCCGTCAGCAGTGTCAGTACTGCAAAAACAATAGAGCCCGACCTCAGCCACCTGTTATGGCTGACCTTCCACCAGCTCGACTAGCCGCTTACTCGAGACCGTTTTCCCATGCCGGGATCGACTTCTTTGGACCAATGCAAGTTGTTGTTGGACGGCGAACTGAGAAAAGGTGGGGTGTGCTAATAACTTGTTTGGTGGTGTGCGCCATCCACATTGAAATCGCCCATTCACTCAACACTAGCTCTTGCATCATGGCTTTGCGGAATTTTATGGCACGACGCGGAACCCCTGTAGAGCTTATCAGTGATAGGGGAACAAACTTTGTTGGGGCTAACCGTGAGCTAAACGAAGCGCTCCGATCGCTCGACAGGAACAGGCTCATGGAGGAATTTGTGACACCTAACACCAAGTGGATCTTCCTGCCCCCGAGCAGCCCGCATATGGGAGGAAGTTGGGAAAGGTTAGTGCAGTCGGTGAAGAAGATTCTTGGCAACATGCACCTTCCAAGGACACCCACCGACGAAGTTCTTCGTAACAGCCTGATGGAAGTGCAAAGTATCATCAACTCTCGCCCCCTCACCTATGTACCCATCGATAGTTCCGAAAACGAAGCTTTAACGCCCAACCACTTTTTGTTGGGAACTTCTGGTGGCACGAAACCTCTAGTGCCCAGTGACGATAGCCCTACTACTCTGGCTAATAATTGGAGAACCTCGCAGATCTACGCCAACATGTTCTGGAAACGATGGCTGCGTGAATACCTTCCGTCGATCACTCGCCGGACAAAGTGGCATTATCCGGTGAAGCCAATACAGATCGGAGATGTGGTGGTTATTGCCGACCCGGATCTTCCAAGGAACTCATGGCCAAAAGGCCGCGTCATGGGCGTTAGCTGCAAGAATGGTCAGGTGCCCAGCGCAACGGTGCGGATGCCGTACAACATCTACGAACGCCCAGCAGTGAAGCTTGCAGTTTTGGACGTCGGCGCAACGGGAAGTACGCAGGTTTCTGGACCTTTCGTACTGGGGGGGACTGTTCCGCAATCTGCGAACGCGCCACCGCTACCAACGAGCCCCCATTGGGACCGCCGCCACTGTTGTGTAGTAGATCAACACGACACAGTTTGTGTAGTAGGCGAACCGTCAAACGAGACGAAAAGCGAAAAAAGGTGAAGTAAACTAGGGAAGAAAACAAACACTTTGGATTGTATTTTGGAAAGATTGTGAATTCTAAATGCTCAACGTAATCTTTTGAATTACTATATTATTACAAGAAGTTAAGAAGTAGTTATAGTATAATATTGCCAGTGAAATTGATCCAGGAAATAGTCGTTGGAATAGTCAAAATTGGGCAGGTAAAATAATCGGAAAATCTTAGTTTTAAAAGTTGATTGCTAATTATACTAAATCACAGATCGTCAATATCACAGTTTGAAGAGTTCGAGGGAGCAATTCGTCAATCTAGGCAATACCAAATCAAGGTAAATAATTTTGAAACACTTTGAAATGTATCTCTTGCGGTCAGAAACATAATCAACATAAATACAAATTACACGCAGAAATTACCACTACCGTACGATACCGCTTTCCGGACGTAGCGAAATAATAAGAAGACACTAAACGTAAGTAATACATAAAAGCGAAAAGCATTGAAAATACGTAAATAGAACACAAAATGAAATATTGTAATAATTAAACATAAACAATTATATTATAGGAAAAATTTAACTATCGTGAATAAACCAGTTTTTCGGTTAAAGCGGTTGTTTAGATTTGCGGAAATAGTCTACCGTATTGTTACCAATTTCGGGAACAGCTACTGTATGAAATTATTATCAAATTCTATAACAATATCGTGTTGGGGCTTGAGTATTCACTTATTTTGAGTAGGTACAATAAAACATTTGGTAAATATCACTAGCAGGTGTACAGGATATTTTTTCTTGAAAACTTTTGAAGATTATCTAAAATCTGTTTTGAAGAAATTCATAAGAAAATTATTGTTCATAAGACGCATCTGTAGAAACAACTGAGCATAGCATTAAAGAAATTCTTCATGAAATCCCTGGACCATTTTTTTAATCTCTTGAATACGATGTGCCGACTGGTTCGTAAATGCTGGACATGACATACCATTGCAGGGTGCCGACTACCTGGAATAACCTGGAAAGTCAGTAAATCAATGTTGGACCTGTATAGTCAGGGAAAGTCAGGGAATTTCACTAGAGACCAGGGAAAAATGATATATCAATACTATACTAAAACATCAAACGAGTTGATTGTCTGTAAAGCTATCGATAAGACCATGGTTTGCCAACTGGTAGTCCACGAATGTCGCTTTTTTTAATGATGAATGATTTCTTTTTCTTATGTTATTTTCGTTTTTTGGATATGGGTCGATGATCAACACATAAACAAACCAACGTCAAGCATATGGTAGCTCGGTCGAAGCTGGATCGGGTTGGGCTTGAAACTGTTATTCAGGACGGGTTTCGCCAGTTCCAATCTAGCTTCAGCTTGATTGTCCATCCGACACCCTCAGTGTATCTGTGCTGGTGATCTTCTATTTATAGGCGATAATGGCGCCTACCACGTTAGAATGCAAACTAATGAGAGGAAGCCCCCTTCAGGAATTGATGATGCATTAAACTGGCCCCCACAGTAGACCGTATATAGCACTGCGTCTCCACCAGTGCATGCGGGAAGGTGTAGGGTTGGTATAATTTTTATGGCAGAGTTGCTTGCTGTTTGGTTAGCAGACTGTCTATGTATCAGGCGTAAGAACAGGCGTGCTAAAGTGATGGAAGAATGGAAGCGTAGGAAACAGTATTCGAGTGTACGAAGGTACGGTGCTGCCATCTGGGAAAAGTTTGATCGATGCGCAAAGCGTCGAAAAAATTTACCCGGTAAGATATAAGAAACGAAATTCCAAATGCTCATTTAAAATTGACTCCAATAGTTATTTAAAATCTTTTCAGTATATGTTTATATACATTTGATGGGCTACATTATAGGCATATAATTTTGAGTTTTTTTTTCTCAATATAGGGTGATGTGCTAGTATCCATCGTATTAAGCATTGATCAGTGAGAACTGAAATTCTCCCAGTATTGCAGTGAATGATGCTGATACAAACCGATGCCAAAAAAATTCTTTCTCAAAACGGCTTTAACATTATATAATAACATTTTGATAAATCTTGATCTGTTTCTGGAAATAATGCAAAGAAAATGCATCTTACCGTATTCTCAATCTGTCGTATCGTTTTCAACTCCGTCGCAATCAGTTTCCATATTCGTCTCACAGCTTACGGCTCACTGTGATGTATTGAGTGGTTAAAACACAATATATCAACGCTATAATAAAATGTTTTACTAGAATATATAGATCTACGGGCATCTCCCTCCATTCTTTCTGCATGATGGAATATACTAATTTCCTTTAAAATTAATTGTTCGTCATCAAAATTCAGCCCAAACATATGAACACAATTCCTTTTGACCGTACAATTATGGCATTTGCTCACAGTACAGCGAAAACAACACAATCAACGGAACCGTATTTTAACGTCGAGCGTCGCGCACACATTGATGCGCACAAGCTCTTTTTCTCAGTACGACTGATTGAACTTTGTTTACATTTTTAATTTAACGCGGCGGTTGAGGAAATTTCGTAAAATTTGGTGATTTGTTGAAGTTTTTCGGCGTGTGATTGGAATGAAATCCTTCAGTGAAGAAGTACGAAGGTTTTCCATAGTGAAAATCAGTGCCCGGCGAAGTAAGTCACCCACGGGGCGGGAAGAAACTTGTGTTGGAAAGTGGTGTGACTGATGTCGATCGATAAGCATTTCTCTCAAATCGTGTTCGTCCATGCGATTTCGGTGAAAAAGTGTAAAGTGGATAATTGAATTGAAGTTATTTATCGAAATACAGTAGTTTCATTGCATTTTTGGTGTACAGGTGGACGAATCATAAAAGCTTTCACAAAATTACATTTGGAAAATGAATCTGTGTTGCAGGTAAGTTGGAATATTCGCCGTAGTGGAACATTTTAAGTTTGATACGACGAATAGTAGCTCTTAAGACGAAGTAGAACGAAACCCTACGCGGAACAAAGTTCAAGATAGTATGCAGCGAGGAATGCAACGCTGCAGCAAAATACGCGGCAAAACGTGGTTGATAGCGGTAGTTAGCGGTAGCGTGGCTGAAGCGGAAACAGCAAACCCTCATATTCATAGATAATAAGCGCCGCCTGGAAGAGTTCGAATATTAGGAGATGGAGTTGCTGTACCGTTCTCATGAAATGAATAGAACATCCTATCAAAAGTTTAACGCATCTTGCAAGGGCTTGATGCCGCGAGCTGAAATATGTAGAAATGAAGATGGGAGCATCTTGGCGGACGGACGCGAGATAATCGAAAGGTAGAAGCAGCACTACGATGAATATCTGGATGGCGCAGACGACACAGGCACAGAAGGTCAAGACAGCGAAGGTGATGGATACGTCAGTACAACCGGCAGTTGGAACCAACCAGCTCCAACTATGGGGAAGTTAATGATGCCATCGAACAGCTCAAGAACAACAAGGCCGCTGGCAATGATGGCATTGGAAACGAACTCATTAAGATAGGCGCTTGTTTGCATCGGATGATAGTCAGAATCTGGGAGACGGAACAACTACCGGAGGATTGGAAGCAAGGCGTTATATTCCCCTACAAAATGGACAAACTGGAGTGTGAAAACTCGACAATGGACCGGATCTTTTTCGTACGGCAAAGCCTCCAGAAATGCCGTCGTTACCAGGTCCCTACGCACCACCTGTTTATCTATTTCAAATTTCAAAGAAGGTTCTACATTTATTAACTTGATAAAATCTCGCCAACAATATTTCGCCAATTAACTCTGTTCATGGTCAGCTCTCTATATCCTCACTTAGCTCTCCAAACAATGCTGGTCCTGGTCAACCCGCCTAGTTCGCTGCGCCTCACGCCTTCTTGTTCCGACCGGATTCGAAGCGAATACCATCTTTGCAAAGCTGTTGTCCGTCATTCTTGCAACATGCCTTGCTCAGCGTATATTTTGAGTTATTTTAAAATTAAAAACACCTCGAACCGCGGAATACGCCTAAAGGTAGGTAATTTCCTAAGGCAATTCTATATTCTTTACAGTAATTCGTTAATGTTTCCTTATTAAGCATACTTATGCAAGTTTTGACAACGTAATCGTTTTCAGCGATGCCATTTTTAGTAAGAACCGCATTTTCCTTGCTCATATCGTTTGCAGAACTTATGTGAAACATGAATCTTCGATAGTGTTATCCTTACCTATTAAAATAATTGTTTCGAAAAGTTGACAAATTTACGCATAAGGTAAACGAAATTTTCGCAAAAATCTTCACTTTCATTAGCTCATCAATATAAGAAAGAGAAGCACAATTCATGATTTGGAAATGTTCCTTCAATAAATGATGATACGAACTTTTTTTTTTTTTTTTTTTTATCAGCCAGACTGCCAACATTGTGGTCAAATAGAAACTCTTGAGCACAAATTTTCAGCATGTGCGCTAGTATACAACTTGTGGCAGGAAATCATTGCAGATATTCATTTTGTAGCTCAACAAAATAACTTTTCTTTCGAAAATTTGCATTATGCTGCAATAAATTGTAACAGAAGACTTAAAGGTAAAGTTTTGAAAATGTTCATTAGATATATAATGTATAATTTAGAAATCCCTGACAATCTTAAAACTAATGAATCCCTTAGAAATTATATTGCAATGTACATGTAAATCTATATCTCTGTAAATAAAACACGCTACATAAAAAAACGTCATTCCGATCAATGTTACCCCGCTGATCAATGATACCCCGGATTACGGTGTACTTTAAACTTTGAGTCTGTCTTTAAAATGAAATAAAGCTTCAGGTTAATACAAACCCATTATTTCTAAGACCTTACACATAATTATCCATTGATTGATCTTTAAATAATTTACGAATTAAGTAAAAAAAAATGTTACGTACCTTGAGTTTACGCAAAGAAGACTTCGTAAACCGAGGTTTTAGTGTACATTTTTCTTACTTGAATTACACGCACTAGTAGAGCAGCGATATGCAATGAAACGGTGCTAACTGGTACCATTCTTCCTATTTCAGTTTAGGTATGTATGTATCATTCCAAATAATTAATCTACTATGAGTTTCTTTGCTGAATGTTGATATGAAAAGTGTTTTAATTTACCTACTGGTTTGAAACTGCTCTAAAAACATGAAGATTTCTTCATGGAGATTTACATTTTTTGATCGAAATATAATAGTTGGATGATTAACTTCAACGGTTTTCTTTGATTACTCACAAGCATATGGATATTTCATTGAGACGAAAATCAATACCTTTCTTCTATACCCGAAGGTGGACATGATAATTGTAGCCCATGCCCATGGTAGGCAGCACAATATCAAATAATTGTAAAACAATCTTAGCACCCCGTGATTACTGTGCGCCACCGCGCAACGATGTACGCGAGCTGTTAAAATGCGTAACATCAGAAAAAACATATCCGAATGCATATCCTGTTTGTAAGTACAAGTCTACCATTGGGCAATGGCTATCCTCAATACCCCAACCATTGTGGTCAAGCAATACCGTAAAACGGGGTAACATTGATCGAAATGTCCCTCCTAGTACGAAGTTCAAGTCAGCATTCATCGATGCTTTGTTCATGCGTTAATATTTCAACTTTTCTAAACATTAATTTCCATGATTATAGAGAACTCTAGCAAGTACTCATATATCACATGATCTCTGCGAAAGGTATGAACAAAGAAAATGCGCATTTCGTGGTTAATTAATAATAAAGGTTTTGAAAATGGAAAAGTTTCAACATTTGCATTTTTAAATAAATTTTTTAATAAATATCCAAAAAATAGATCAAAGTTACCCCGTTCTACGGTACCATAATTTGCACTGGGGGAAGTGAATTTCGCGATAAATATAACTGACTTGGGTGGAGAACGCAGTAATGGACAAAAAATATTTGATATCGATTCCGGATGAGAGGAAGGTGAGCCAAGACGCCAAGAGTGAAACAGACGAAAAATGAAAGTAAAAGTAGATCAGTTAGGCTTGCAATTTTGTCGGAAAAATTATCGGCAAAGGAGGTGGTGAGAGATAAGCAATAAAAATAATGTGTCGCAAATTTTGTGAGTGATACGGTCAGCCGAGTTAAACGGATTTCTGCCTTTGTCATTTGCATATATTTGTTTTATTGGGTGAGCATTTTTCAACTTTCTCTGAGTGTTTCGCAATGCTTCGCGGCTACAAATTAAAACTCAACGTCTACTAAGTACATGCGTGTTGATACGGTTTATTTTCAGGCATATAAATATCATAATTGGCAATTATGTTTGAGTACGCTCAGATCTGTCAACGAGTTTCAATTTATGGTATTAGCGAACTGACAATACATTCAAGCGTGTAATGTCCATCACAATTTTTTATTAGTATCATTTCAAACATTAAATTAATTTCTTATGTCTAGGTGATCTATGTTAAGCAACACTATAATCCTGTTTTGTTAAAACTTAATGAAGCTTGTATTAACATTTTGTTAACAACATATTACATTTAAGTTGTTGTTGATTCCACATTTGTTTCAATGTTTCTACATTGGATATTCTATATAAATTATTAGTACTATGCCAAAGCTTCCAACATCATTTTCAAAATTTTAATTTAGATACTCTTCAGAACTTCATCTGACCAACTGATTGCAACTCCTCTCATCGTGAAAACATGTCTACTTGAAGGTTTCAAATAAAGAGCTTTTGGTTTATGTGAGAATATTATAAATTTAGTTTTGGAAGCATTAGAAGAAATCTTCTATTTTGGCAAGTGTCAAACTAACATACACTTTTCCCTTCGTTCAAAGCAATAAAGGTATCAAACATAAGACAAAGAACAGCTAATTGAAGTAGTACGGCAGCACGCATTTTTTCCTCAGATGTAAAACGAACATGTGATGTTTATCGCGCAGTTTCAATTATAACGGCGGAAAAAGAGTGAAATGCCGAAAGGTTTATTTAACTTAATGTTTGTTTGTACACGTAATCATACCACCCTTTTTCCCACGATCCAACGATCAGTCAACCTTCAGAGCGTGCATGTGTGCAACAGTAATCATCTATTTAAAGATATAATGCTTGGGTTCATTTGGCGCAGAAGGTGAATTAAACTCTTTATGAATGAGGAGAGGTAACGTTGTGTGCCTGTGGCATCAAGTCATTTTTTTTATGAAAGACAAAGATGCTTTTAAAAGGTTTAGAGAAGATTTATGACAGCATGTGCATCTTTTTTTTTCGGTGAAATAAATTTCCGAGTCTATGCAAAACAAACATTTACTCTATGTTACGCAAATTTCCAATTTCGAAATAATTCGTAATGTTAAATAATAGTGAATTCATTATCGATTGGTGACCTCGTTTCATGCTTTTATTTCAAATGAGTTATATATGTAAAACTAATATATGTTGTGACAACAGTTTGAGTGTTGCGTTTTTATAGTTATGCAAAAACAACCAACCAATCAATGTTCGTCGAAACAAGAAGCGGCTTTTTTATGCATGTGCTACATAACACATATTGAAATAAACATGCTTTTACTTTTGATTTTGTGATATCAAAAATCTTTGAAGAGTTCGACACAAGAAGAAAACTGATATAGGACTATCTATTGAATCTAATTATTTCGTAAACCATTACATGTATGCTTTGAATTACAATTTGTTTGATTAGCTATCTAGGTTGTCTAAAGAGTCAGAGATAAGAATATGTAAATTCCAATGTAGTGTAAACTGATACATAGAGTAAAAATAAACCTATTATTACGGCATATCGTGCTTGAATGCTACATGATCGTGTAAATTTAAAGTGCATTTGATTAAAAAATCAGCGATTTATCGTTGACATTTTAGTTTATTCTGATGCTCCAAATATGTGCATGAAAGTATACTTAAATTTACAACATATTTTTAGCTGTGGTATCTTTTTGAGCTAGTTTTTGCTTATCATTAAATTAATTATACCAAAATGTTTGTTATAACATTGCATCATTGAACCCCCAGGTATAGTTAATTCGAAAACTGTTAATGTGGAACAAGTTTCTTTCTTAGTATGGGTGTGGGAGCAGATAAGTTTGGGGTTCCTAGAATTTCTGGAGAGTTATGAAGGCAAAACCATTGCAAAAATGCGTCGTGCTTCATAAGACGGAACTGATAGATATGACTAACGGGTGTTCAGTA
This sequence comes from Aedes aegypti, assembly GCF_002204515.2. Classification (NCBI taxonomy): domain Eukaryota; kingdom Metazoa; phylum Arthropoda; class Insecta; order Diptera; family Culicidae; genus Aedes; species Aedes aegypti. The sequence goes on from NW_018735389.1 coordinate 43,042, forward strand.
AAAATGAAATGATTTCAATACCTTTCTCATGAGCATGAGCATGACCATGATTGACCGCCCGCAGATGCTACTCCGTTATTGCAAGAACAGCTGTGCTTACACAGGGAACCAACAGACACTACTCGGGATCAGTAGCATCCTCAATGTGTAAGTACTGGTGCTCTTATTATAATAACAAACAATAACGGCGCCGGCTGCGCCCGAATGCAGGTCATTTTGGGGATGGGAGGGAAATGTTGACGTGTTACTTGCTCTATGGAAGCCGAGGAGTCCTCTGCACTTCCACAAGTAGACACTGGGAGTTTGGATATGGGAAAGGTTTGGGTAAAGGATTCGTTTTGGTTACTGATAAATATATAATTTGAAATGAATGCGCCTAACCGGTTTCGCGATATTACTCGATAAAAGCATTGAACGCCGTACAAGTGTGCGTCGGTCGTTCCACAGGAGCAAGCGATAAGATCAAAGAATCAAACCCTACTAACGCGATCCGCGATACTATTCCATTGTGGTACGCGAACGACGCGCGACATGTTTGTTCCTGCCCTCATCGCCCGCCCCCGCAGGAGCAAGCGTCAAGGTCGAAGGATCAAAGAAATGATTTCAATACCTTTCTGTAATTAAAGTAAAGAGCGTAATTTTGTTTTCTCTCTAAGAGAACTCACACAACAGCACTCGGGTTCTGTCAGTTCAATCGAAGATGGCGTCAAAACAGCAAGCATTCCGCGAGTGTGTTGTACGGTTTTACGATTCTACTCTGCACGTAACGAAACAAAGGAAACCGACCGACCAATTTGTCCCAGTGCCACCCCATTGAAGATGTTTTTGGCTACCTCAGTGCCCTGGTGTACAAAAATAATTGGCGGGCCAAGAATACGAGGCAGCTGACCGGAATTGTATCTGGGAGATGCACGTCAGTGCCGTCCAGCGCATGTTTTCGCTCATTATGTTACGTTTATGAATAATCATGATTTGACTCCAAGAACCATGATTTGTCGTCCTGATATCACGGCCTAATCAATTTATGAATTTCATGACTTGTAAATCATGGTGAGGGAATCATATTTTTATCCGTGTAGGTATGGTGGCCCCTTAACTCCTATAGGCCTGAGTGAAAGCAAAAATTCTAAAACCCTCACCGCTCAGCGAGTTCTTAATGGATTCAAATGATTTTTTGTCAGTATGCTGGCACACATATCTTGTTTCTAGAAGTGGACAGACGAACGCAGAAATATTCCTGTGGCCGGAGTTATTCCGTAGGATCACTGGGTCAGGTCGGATGAGAAGAGTACTGTGCGTTTGTGCCCCTGGATGTAGGCAAATTTCAAGCCACAAATAATTTCCGGAATCGGCTATAATGTGGCCACTACATGACGGATTTTTAAGAAAATTGCATCAGTGTAAACCTTTTGAGAAACGACTGAATTGGATAACTATGAGTTTTGCATTTGATTGATCCTACAAATGACCAATTTCCGGGTCCCGGGACGCCTCAAGCTTACGATAAAGTGGCCTATTTGTATCTGAACATCTGTGCCAAGCTTCTGGAACATTATGCACAATTATGTTTGATTTCTGATTTTCGAGATTGGAAATGGTTTAGTATCCAACAAATCTATAGCCGGTTCTTCCGGGCATTACGTCCGAATGGCCACATCCGGTATATTTTAAACAGTGCAAAACTCTTCATTTATAATGTTGAATATCAGATCTAAATGATTTATGCAAATTAAAATGATATTCATTGCAAATAAATAAAGGTAACTTGGTATGTCCCAAAAAATAGCCCTTTTTTACCCGACTTGACCCAGTGACCACACGGATTAACTCCGGCCACAGGAATATTTCCGAGTTCCTCTGGCTACTTCTATAAACTAGATATGTGGGCCAGTGAACTGTAAAAAATCATTTGAATCCGTTAAGAATTCGATGAGCGATGAGGCTTTCGGAATTTTTCCTTTCACTCAGGCCTATACGGGTTAATTAGCATGGCATAGCATAGCATAGCATAGACTGACTGTACATGTCAATGGTTGCTACTCCGTGATTGATCGGAACTGGTAAGAATTGCACTACGATCCAAATGAATAAGGGATGGGAGTTTCCGCTTACTCTCGAAGTGCAATTTTAGCAGATCTAATATTATTGATCAATAACGGCGCCGGCCAAGTACTTACAGTCAGTTGGGATGGGGAAGGAATGTTAGGGTGTAATGACTGTTGCTTCTAGAGACTGAGAATACCTCTGCATCTCCACAATCACCACGGGAAGGGTGTTTTTTAGTGAGGGAGGAAAAGATCTGGGAGTCACCTCTGGTCGATGATGCTATCCATGGACAATGGGGGAATATATTTTGTATTTTTGTCTCGAGAAGTTTTAGGTAGAAGCTTTAAAAAATACGTCAACATCTATAATGTCGAACAATTCAAAAGATGTTTTTATTAATGACGAAAACTGAAAATTACATGTATATATTTTAACTTAAATGAAACAGGAATAATGCCGACACTTGTTGTGACGAACTATACATAGTTTGTTTGAAAATAACATATTAGTATTACTGTGCATTTTGTCTCGATATGGTAGAAGTTTAAAAAAATACGTCAACGTTCACAATGTCGAACAATTCAAAAGATAATTTTAATAATGTCAAAAAGAGAAAAATATATGTATATTGAAATTGTATGAGAAAAAAGCATAATGCCGACACTTATAATGACGAACCATACAAAGTTTGTTTAAATGTTACTTAAAAGTTACGCTTTCAAGAAAATATGTGTTATCACAAGCATGAAACGAACTCACCAGTTGGTAATGATTCTACCCCATTACCCCGAATCCCATTACCCCGAATGCCATTAACCTGAACGCCATTACCCCGAATTCCAAAACCCCAAACGTCCCATCACCCCGAATGACATTACCCCGAATTCCAATATCGCGGGGATATGTCATCAATATCATCATGTCATGATAATTGTAAATTCGGGGAAATTGCATTCGGGGTGATGGAATTCGGGGTAATGGTACATTCGGGGTAATTGAATTCGGGGTGATGGCAATCGAAGAAATGGCATTCGGGGTAATCGTTGGTAATCCATCCTCGACTGAACACAAAACTGACACTGATAGCAAAACTTCTTGGCGTCACGAAAACAAACCGTCTTGCTTGTGCCTTCCTAAATACCTACCCAGCAAGATGCTCCAAAACAGAAAAAAAAACCGTGAGCAAATTCTATCCGACGACGCAAAACCGAACTGTCCTGCTTGGGCTTCACGATGCACTCTCTGGTTAATTAAAGGATTTTCTTTTATTACCGAACCTACACGAACCATGGAATTTTCTTTGACACGATTTAAATTATTGAGAAATTTTGCCGGTAAAAATCACCCATTCGAGCCAGAATTTCCGCCGAGAAGTACTTTTAAATGCTATATCTTGTGGAATAAAAAAAACATATATATAAAGTGATTGCATATATATGTTTCTGTTGTGTTGTACGATACTTTAGTAGTATGTTTACGGTTATTCATAGTTGAACTCTTAGAAGACTTGTGAAAAAATCTTTGAACGATTAATAGGAAAATATATGGTGAAATGGCTGAACAAATTCCTCAAAGTCTAGTCTTGCACAAATCACTGAATTTTTGTGGCTTTTGATAAAGATCTAGGAGGCAATTGCGATAAAATATTTGATTTCATTATAAAAACTCATACAGCCGAAGCTTGTTACAACAACATCACAAGGGACCGTCGTAAAAAGGAATTGTCACTATAGACAATAGTTAAAACATAAAAACATTTTTCAAGCGTCCGAAAAATGTCACTATAGAGAGTTTTTGTCACTATAAAAATAATCGTTATAACGAGCTTTGACTGTAAAAGTATCCCTAGAGAAAAACTTGAAATATACCTTGAAAAAAAAAAAACATGCAGAGATTCTTCTACCACTCATAAAAGTATCACCAGAGAAAATTTTAAGTATACCTTGAAAAAATTATGAGAAGATTCTGCTTAAGTAAAAATATTTTTCTGGAACTCTGTTAACATTCCTTTTTTAAGAAAATAACCATCATCATTTTACAACTAAAAATAAAACAGTATTTTGCTCAAACTTGAGACATTGAAACATTGTTCAAGTTAATCTATCAATGCACTGCACTTGCTAACTGTAATGCGATGATTGATTTTCATGAGGATATAATTGAACTTGAAAGAAAACCTTGTTTTTCATTCTTGATGCTTGCTGATGATAGAATGATAAATTCTTGAGCCTTAAGTTCTTCGATATTTTTTTTTGCAAAGAAATCCTAGAAGAAATCTTGCAAAACTGTATTAAAGAATGGGAGGAAATCACTACTTTTATCACACAAAGAACTCTTTGACGAATCCAAGAAGGGCTCCCTGGAAAGAATGAAGAACGTATTCTGAAGGATTTCAAATAATCTGAGGAATAAAAAATAAAACTCAAGAAGTATATTTGAAAAGAGTAAAACAATTCGTGGAAAAATCCCTGAAGTTAGTGGTAGAACTACGGAATTTCTTGGCCAAGGGAACACCAAGAAATTACTTCAGTTGTTTTCAGGGAAAAATGCTCAGAAGACTCTTCAGTGGTTGTTGGAAGTTTTGTATGGAACGTTAACCAATAGAATAATTCCTGTAGGAATTCTTGAAAAATCCGGGTACAAATACTCAGAATTTCTGTAGAAACTTCTTTAAAATTCCTTAACAAATTGACGACTTTTTAGAGTTTTCAGTTAGATAATAGCAATATTAAAGTGCAATTCTTTCAAATATTACTACAAAAATTCATGTGGGCATTGCTTAAAATATTCTGTAGAGTTTCTACATGAAAGCGCTAGAAAAAGTTCCTTAGATTTGTTGCTAATGTCGATTCTTTTTGAATCCAGTTAGATTTAAGACATTCTTGAATGATTCTTAGAAAAATTTTCTTGTTTTGAAGTGAATAATCAATGAAATAAAAAAAATGCTAAAATCCATGGTATAATTTATATAAATTATCAGGAATATTTTAAATAAATACTCTGAGGAAATATTCAAGGTCACCCGTAAATAAATTTGAATTATTTCTGGCAGTAATTTTCAGATAATTGAAAAATATAATACTTCAAGAAATTTGGAATATGGATAAACAGTCACTGTTCCAAATTAAAATATTATATTTTGAATATCTTTCCTCACCTTGAATCACCCAAGAGGTCTTGGATATACAAGAAAATTAATATTTGCATCTGATTAAATACTAAATAAAAAATCCAATGGCTTATTCATTACATAAAATTCATGCATTTGATAGTATCTCAAACGTTAAAATCTAAAACTGTACATCCTTAGCCTTTAATTCATGTATATACCATTTAGGAGGTGTCTCTATCACAACTAAAATGAATGACGATGAGAATGGTTCAGATCGTAAGAAAATGTATACAAGTTAAAATCATATCAATGTTCCAGATTTGTGGAGGACTTCAAACTTGTTCAGATTTGCTGGGAATCAAAACCCATGAAGTATTATATAAATAGAAATATATATGAATTCAAAGCCGTAATAAGACTTAACATCTTTAAAATAGATATCTGTGCCTACTAAAGTATCTAAATCAGAGCCACGTTTAGCTATTGAAATACTCAGTTATCTCATGCGTGCAATCGATTGAACACTGACAATACAAATATTTGTGAATGCCCCTGAAATGTGGAGCCCAAAGTTACGGTCCCCCGGGTTCCTTGGCCCATTCCAAACCTTGCCCTAAAAAAAAAAAAATAATGAAAACCCTGTGCATCTCAACTTCAAGTTTCCTCCAAAACTAAAAAAAGTGTTTAATTCTGTATACGTCTTTGAAATGCAAACTAAATCGTTCGATAAAAAGGAGCATATTTTGAACTTTACCAATTAAGTTATTGTACTGATCGGTAAATGATAACAGAAAGCCAAGGATAATGCCTAAATCTCTGTATTTATCGACTGCTCTATCATCTAGAGTAATTGCCTTATTAATTATATTTTGCTTTCTTGAAGTGAAATCAGAGAGATGCTATTCTCGATCTCAAATAATATTGGATGTTCTAAACATGTCATTCTTTACCCAACGACCCAATGACTTTTTTTGTACTTACAATTTTTTTTTTATTAGTTCTTCACCATACTTGCCGATATATCTTAAATTCAGACGTTGATGAACGTCAATAGATTGTTTTTCAATTAAGGTTACATGAATCACACTAACGAGGTAAATCCAAATTGTGTAGTTTTTGAATCCTTTTCACTAGCAAAAACTCCGTACTGTAACTAACTAAGATGCAGAGGTTATTATTGTTGTTGTTGCTTGAGAGGGACTTTAACCCGAAGGTCATTCGTCCCTAGATGCAGAGGTATACTCGGTCTTTGATAACATCGTCCCTTTCCCGATGGCCGTAAGGACGTAGCCCCGGCATCGTTATTGACTTTATAATGCTTGGAATTCTCGAAATTGTACACTGAAGGTGGTTTTTTTTGCTCTTGATGTTGGATCTTCAATCTTTTCCGACGTTTTGGTACTGTTTCGATGAAACAACAAGCATTTTTGACTCCTTTAAGAAGGTCCAGTAGCGGAATTTAGGTCAAGTGTACCACCCCTGATTTTAATAAAAACTTCAAACTATATTTTTTATTTGAGCTTAACAATATGTTTCCTTATAGTTCATAATACAATGGTTAAAATATTACGAAATTTGCCTTATTTTTCACGTATTTACATCGACTTTTGTGAAAATCATCAAATTTCAGTGATTTTTTATAAGATTTCGTTGTTTCTAAATAGCATGGTAAGAGGTAAATTAATAACGAATTTTTCAAACGTACTGTACATCGTGAAGCTATACAAATGTGTAAGTAATTGAGGCATTTGAACGAAAAAAATATTTAGTTTTACATGCGAAATCTATTTTTGTTGAAAACTATACTTTTTGGGGCAAGTGTGCCACCTGTTTGGTAAACAAAAATGGTTGGAGTGAAATTCATAAAAATGTAAACATCATCAACAAAATCATAATAATGAACCAAAATGAGGCACCAGTAGTGGTTTCTGAAGTGTAGAAGGGGAATAGCCAACATTTTTGCTCCCACAGTGATTTTTTCTCCAGATATTAGTTAATAACATGGTTTTAGGCGTTTGTAGAACTATTTTACTTATTTTCATCAATATTTTACCGTTATTTAGTGCAGATCTAGTGTAATATAATACAGATCCCCCGTAATGAAAGAGTATTTCATATATCGTATTGAATGGAGACAAAAAAAACGATTTTAGTTATTCGAATTGACTAGTAGAGAGTTCCGCATGTGATGAACCTTGTTATAAAGCATCCCCTCATGACGGTAAACTTAAAAATATTTTTAAAATTATCAATTAGGCTCTGTTTTGTTAGCAATATTAACAGAAAATAAATAAAATTTCATTACAAGTAGAACTATATGAATGTTCATTCGGTGGCCGTCTTGCCCCATAAGGGTGGCACACTTGCCCCATAGTGTTGGAAATCAGGTTATTTTGGATGATATTTGAGGAGCTCCAAAACTAATATATTTTAAATTATTTTCATTTTGAATGGCACTATGAAAAGATGTGAAACTAACATCATAAGGCTGAATTGATGGGTTGTTTAAGCTTTAGACAAAGTTAGAGAACAATTTGCTTAAGGTGGCATACTTGCCCCAAATCCCGCTATGAACCGATACGCCGGATAAGGAAAAAAAAACTTGTTTTTGATCTTTTCACACTGAAAAGCCTAAAATCATAAGCAAAATAACACTAGCAGGTGACACATTAGTGCACATGGTAAGCCAATCCCAAACTCCATCTGCTTGTCCCTTGTTCAATGGTTCATTTAACGGCCGTTATGTATTAATAAAGCATAGATAGCGCCACCGTAGTCCTGTATATTTGACAGCAATGCTATCACAATGTTAAATCCCATATAGGGCGGTGCATTTGTTTTTATTGCGGTGAGCGCCGAAAGAGTTACCTTCAAAATGATTCATGCAATGAAGCGATATTAATGAAGAATTATGTAGTGGTTAGAACATATGCATCTCACGCCGAGGACCTGGTTCGAATCCCAAATCTGAAATAGCTATGACTTGAGGGTATGCTCCCCTATTCTTGTTTACGTTCGAATGCTCTTTCGATCGAAAACCGTTTTGCATTCCCGTTGTCGCCAGCAAAATCAAGTGGGCCGTGGACTCGAACGAATAGGATTCGATCGAAAGTTGGATCCGCCGTAAACAAGAATAAGGGTGATGGGGACGGCATTTGAAAGGGAAGTTAAGCCATAGGTCCTGAGCTAAACCTAGCGCAGGGCTTAAAACCTATTTAGTAGAGATGTAAAAATAACCTGTCAAAAATTTACCCAATGGATTAAACCAAAATTGAATAGAGTTTTGGCAGATTTATATATTTTGTGGTAAAGAAATCGAACAACACTGTTAGCGTAAGAGCCGCCATAGAAGCATATCCGTAAATAACAACACGCAATATAAAGTTGGATGGTTGTGATAGTGTGAAGACGATGGTTATCATGTAACGAATAAGCGGACAATGATGTGTTGTGTCAACGCTGAGTAGACAGCCCCTCTAACACGTTGAAGGTAGCGCAACCCTGGTTAGGTAGACAATCGAAGACTCGAGATCTTCACCAACCATGAAAGGCAAAAGTAATGCAAACGGATTGATTTTACGGAAAGAGACGTGGTAGCGAATAAAAGGCAACGATTGGAATATCGGATCTTGGAACGTGAGAACTTTGACTAAACCCGTTGAACCCCTGGCTCGTGAACTGCGGTGTGCCGTCGTGAATGTGGCAGCTATCCTGGAAATACGCTGACCAAAATCCGGAGGACGTGAATTCCATGCGGTGGATCCAATCGCCAACACATCATTCAAGTACCACATAGATGTGGTACAGCGGTGGCGAGAGAGTAGAACGTGGAGTTGGCTTCATATTGATTGGGAAGCAGATGAAGCGAGTTATTCGATGGAAACCGTTAAGCAACCGAATCTGTGTGTTGAGAATGGAGGGTAAGTTCTTCAACTACAACCCGATCAGCATATATACGCCAACGAACGATAAGCCCGATGACATGAAGGATGAGTTATATGAGAGCCTAAATAAAACCTTCGGAGAGTGCCCAAAACAAGATGTCAAGATAGTCATCTGCGAAGCAAATGCGCAGAACGGGACAGCGGACTTCTTCCAACGCGTTACTGGCACGGAATGCTTCCATTCCGTGATCAATGATAATAGACTGCGGCTTGCAACCTTCGCTACTGCTGAAGGAATGGTAATCAGCAGTGCTTACTTTGCATGCACGACCATCCGCAAACACAACTGCGATATCTGCTCATGCTGGTTGATGGGCGATCGAACGGTCAGATGTCATAGATGTCAGGACCTTTCGGGCCCTATTACAGGCTCGGAGCATTCTCTCATTGAATTGAAGCTGAAATTCATGCACGGTTATCCAGCTGCTTGATTTCCAGAAATCACAGTATGATGGGGTAGCTGCACAACACCGCCAGAAGCTTAAAAAGTAGTTGGATAGAATCATCGTTTCTGGAATTGCCAACAGCCTATGGGACCCTATCCACGAAGCTGTAACCATAACGGTGCGGGAAGTGATTGGTACTGGTCAACGACAAATGCGAAACGAATGGTTCGATGAAGAGTGTCAGAGAGTGACAGACGTGAAGAATGACATCTTATGCTTGTGGCCGGTACCCGGTATAACAGAGAGCGGCACAGGACAGTAAGAGCTAAAGAAAAGCGGCTCCACTACAGAAAGAAAAGACAGCATGAATAATGTGGTAGCTGAAGCTCAAGAACCGCATCAATTACAGAGGGAGACCAAGCTGAATTCAGAGTACAAAATACTGCCACGCAAACTGTTTAATAGACTGAGACCACTCGAGGAATCTTTTGTTGGCGAATACCAGGCTGGTTCTCACAATCTTAGATAAATTGCATATCCACCATCTGTTTATTGATTTCAAGGCAGCGTACGATTCAAAGAAAAAAGAAATGAGCTGTGTCAGATACTATCTGAACATGGTTTTCCGGAGAAACTAATTAAGTTGATACACGCAACGCTGGATGGTTTGAAATCAAGTGTTCGGATTGCAAATAAGGTGTCAACCTCGTTTGTGACATTAGACGCGCTTCACTGTTCAACATTGCACTCGAGGGTGCTATTAGGAACTCTGGCGTGCAGAGAAACAGTGCAATAATCTCACGGTCGCATGTGCTCATTGGATTTGCAGACCTTATTTAAATCGATCACTGATCATTGGATGAGACCTTCGTGGCTCTGAAGAGGATAGGTCAGACCAGTAATTCTACCAATATCAAGTACATGATTGCAAGTGGAGATAGAGGTAGGCCTAGTGGGGTTGGCACTGAGGTAGTGATTAATGTGAATATGTTTGAATTTGTTGAAGAGTTTGATTACCTTGGAACACTTGTGACTTGTGACAATGACGGTTCCCGCGAAATGAAAAGATCAACTACGTCTGCGCATAGGGGCTTTTTCGGATTTCATGTCAAGGTCAGGTCCCACAACTTGCAAAAGGAAACAATTCACCCTGTACAAAATATTGATTCTCCCAGTGGCTCACTACGGGCACGAAGCGACGAAGTTGAATAAGGCTGACCGGAAAGCCTACGGTGGTTTCAAGCCTAAGGTGCTGCGAACAATACTCGGTGCGAAGCTAAAAAATAATATGTATTATTATTAATCGTGTAAAATTCGGCAGACTTCAGTGGGCTGGTCACTTAGTGCGAATGTAGGAAGAAAGAATTGCGAAAATAATATTCAGCAGGGAACCAAGTAGAGGTCGGCGACTTGGTGGAAAACGCTGGCTGTACGCAGTAGAAGGCGATCTTGCGACCCCAAACTTTTGGGGCAACTGGAGAAGTATTGCCCACGACCGATGAAGATAGAGCTCTACAATATGGCCGACAACTACATGATGCTACGCTGTAGCCATCAAGGTATCAAGGTAGGTGAATCAATGGAACATAATAAAGTTTGTATAATTGCCAAACAGATATTGATCTGTTGATATTCATTTCAGATATCACCTGGAGCTGTAAAATAGTGCTTCTACATATATAACTCCCTGACTGTCTCTTCTTCTGTATGGCATTAAGTCCCCACAGGGACAGAGCCTGCTTCTCAGCTTTGTGTACGTGTGAACACTTCCATAGTTATTAACTGAGAGCTTTCCTTACTAATGTGGCCATTTTCGCATTTGTATATCGTGTGGCAGGTACGATGATACCGTAATTTCGGGTGAAATTGATCACTTTTCAAGGTTTTTCTTGTCTGATTTCTATAATGTTGACAATTCCAAACAACTGAATGCAGGAAAACTAGTATGAAGGTGAGCCTCATTGACTCAAGTACCGAAATTTTCTAACAAATGTAATTTTAGTGTTAAAAAATATGTCTAAAATAAAAAATCGGGAGATCTCATTTCGGGGTGAAATTGATCACTTATCTATGCCATTATTGTTAGTTTTCAAAACAATTTTACATAATAAATTTGAGCTCCCTGAATCCGAATATGCTTGCCAAATTCTTAACAATACAATATTTAAAGAAATAATGAATGTTTAAATTTCAAGAATAACGCAGAAAACGCCTAAATGTATGCAATTTCTTAAGGAATTTCTTGATATATTACAGAAATTCAACTATTTCAAAACCAAATCAACGAACTGGTATGAGTTTTGGTTATGAAATCTAGTTTGGGGATATTTCTTTAATATCCTCACAAACTTTCAGGATTATACCATGTCCAAATCCTTGTCTAGACCTAGAAGTTTATTGATGTTTGTCAACACTGCACCGTACAAGATTTTGAAATTTTACATTATTTTCATATAAATAAACATTTTTGAACGCAAAAACTTCACAACACACAATTTGGACATACTTACGACAAACAACGTTCATTCACTGCATGTTACCTTGATATTTGTGCTCCATTAGGACAACATAAAATCGAGTGACACAGTGATCAATTTCACTTTACTGATCAATTTCACCCGAATTTACGGTACTCTATGCCTAAAGAAGTCAAGAAAATTTCCATTTCGAAAAGATCCTGGACCGATCGGGAATCGAACCCAGACACCTTCAGCATGGCTTTGTTTGGTAGCCGCGGACTCTTACCACTCGGCTAAGAAAGGCCCCTTTTCCTGACTGTATCATGTCAAACAAAAAGATTCAAGTTTGCGCTTTCAATCTCCCAAAATGTTCTCACCATTTTTGCTTCCAAAAAAAAAAACGTGGCATCACCAAATGAATACGCCACGATCATCGCAAACGGCATATCAACTCTCGTGGAGGTGCGATAATAAATAAACGAGCTGTAATGATTGTTTTCTCGACTTTTTTTCCTTTTGGTATTTATCGTCAGTGTTTGCCTAAAGGCGGAGTGTAATTGGTTAATGGAAGAAGAAATTGAAGACGGCGAAGAGTTCCTCCTTTGGTAGTTTAGGCTCGGCACATCATTGTAGATCATTGCTGGCAGATGCGTGCGCTCGGAAACACAAAACTTAAATTTGCGCTATTTCGAATAAAGGTTAAGCACCGCCGAACAGTTCATGCACGATTTAGATCATTAACTTTAGCGGTACTTTGTGAAGACATTTTAATTTGACAATGTCCAAATTTTTTAATTTCGATTGAAGGAAGTTTTATTAATGTGGTAAGGTACCCCGGGGCAAGTGAGAATACGGGGTAAGTGGGACCTTCCGTCATAGCTCGTTTAGGAAAAGTTTTTCAAGGGGGTATTCTTCTAGAAAGTTGAAGATACAATAACAAGGAAAGTATTTAGTACAAAAAATATTGTTATTTTTATTACCATGTGCTCTTTGTAACAGTTGTCAGCTCAGCGCCATTTTTAACTTGCATGATAAATTGTGACACGTTTCACGTTCTACATTGGCTCGCAAAAAATAATTGTGTCATAAATCGAATTACCATCGGTAAGCTACAACTTTAAGTATTGTTACAAGCCACTTACGATAAACAGGTATTTTCTTTTCATTTCATATGAAAATTTCTATGGTCTAACGTACCCCAAAATATCTTAATACCCGGGGTAAGTGGGGCCTATCAAAACAAGCACCAGAATTAAAACTTTTCCTACACGTTTCAAACATTTTCTTAGAGAGTAGCATTAAAAATGATTTTTTTTCCAAATAATTTCAATCTTATATTACTTAATTACTGAAAAGTACGAAAAAAAGCCAATTTTTTCTGAATATTTTTATTTATTTTTTATTTATGAAATACGAATTCAAAATTAAGCAAAGATAGAAATAAAATTCAAAATACGTCATGAGAACTATTACTTTTCTATTTTAATTGAACTTTATTTGCTATTTCTACCGAAATCAGTGGTTGCGGAAAACAATTCCATCCAATTAAGTGGTTTTCCACCATGCATAACAATAATAACAGAACATATTCAAAAATTCGTTAATTATTGAAAGTTTACTTGCTGCATTTCGATTGATAATTTATAAATAATATATTTTGAACATGTTTTGCGTCGTCCGATAGATTTTGTTCACGGTTTCGCGCGTGTTTTCGTCGCCGGAGATTTTTTTTTCCCTGTTTTGGAGCGTCTTGCTGGGTAGGTATTTGGGAAGGTCCAAGCAAGACGGTTTGTTTTCGGAACGCCAAGAAGTTTTGCTGTCAGTGTCAGTTTTGTGTTCAGTCGAGACTGGATTACCAACTGGTGAGTTCGTTTCATGCTTATGATAACACATTTTTTCTTGAAAGCGTAACTTTTATGTAATATTAAAACAAACTTTGTATGGTTCGTCACTATAAGTGTCGGCATTATGCTATTTTCTTATACAATTTCAATATACATATATTTTTCTCTTTTTGACATTATTAAAAATTATCTTTTGAATTGTTCGACATTGTGAATGTTGACGTATTTTTTAAAACTTCTACCATATCGAGACAAAATGCACAGTAATACTCATATGTCATTTTCAAACAAACTATGTATGGTTCGTCACTACAAGTGTCGGCATTATTCCTGTTTCATATAATTTAAAATATATACATGTAATTTTCAGTTTTCGACATTAATAAAAACGTCTTTTGAATTGTTCGACATTATAGATGTTGACGTATTTTTTCCAAAAACTTCTCGAGACAAAAATACAAAACTAGCTTTAAATATAAGTCGTGTATTTCCCCCTTGTCCATGGATCGCATCACCGACCAGAGGTGACTCCCAGATCTTTTCCTCCCTCACTAATAAACACCCTTCCCGTGGTGATTGTGGAGATGCAGAGGTATTCTCGGTCTCTAGAAGCAACAATCATTACACCCTAACATTCCTTCCCCATCCCAACTGACTGTAAGGACTTGGCCGGCGCCGTTATTGATCAATAATATTAGATCTGCTAAAATTGCACTTCGAGAGTAAGCGGAAACTCCCATCCCTTATTCATTTGGATCGTAGTGCAATTCTTACCAGTTCCGATCAATCACGGAGTAGCAACCATTGACATGTACAGTCAGTCTATGCTATGCTATGCTATGCTATGTTTATACCTCTTTACGCTTTTTGTGAGAAATTTTCAGTTAAAATTAAATGCGGCGTGACATATTATTAAATGTAGAGTTTCTTCCTAAAACGTTACGTATTTTATGGTTGATCCCTTATGTACATCAAATATGTACCCAAAATAAAATATCTATGATTTATCAATCCTATTTTTGCAACAGTTGACTCACTGAAGTGGTTTTACGCACGAAACTGGATGTGTCCCACTTGCCCCGTTTAGCGAGGCAACTGCGTCTAATGACTCATTGTACATCTTTCTTCTAAAGTTTTCACAATTTCGAAATTATTCGCTCAAATTCATGCACACACCAGCAAATATGTTGCCAAAATGTGACCGTGCCTTTGGATTTGCAAAATATTGACATTTGAAAATTATTCTGAACAATTTGTTTGAACTATCGTTTTTTTATGTCCCACTTGCCCCGGGGTACCTTACTTAGTTTGACATTTGGCTTAAAATTAATATGATTCGCTTGACTGTGCAAAGAGTACCAAACAACAACAAAACTGTGAATATCACCTGACTCCAAAAAAAAAACAAGTTTATTATTTGCATATCAAAGAGAACTGAAGGAGAATGGTCTACCTACTTTCTTTGGTTCAAATTGAGTAAATGTTCAGCTGGAGATTGCGGTTGTAACGAAAGCGAACTTACGCAACTGATGACAGGTTTTGCGTTAGCCTGTTTAAGATTTGTAATTAGTGCTGCGTGCTGATAGAGGAATTATGCATATTGTTGTGTTATCATAGGCATAAACTGCAGAAAGTAGTCAAGCTGCATGTTATCATTAATAACATATACAGCACCCTTGCAAAGTAATTCTGCAGCAAATGAGAAACTAATCTAGGACACTTGCAAGCGATTAAATGCGCACATGCAACCCTTCGCTACCATGGGTTGATCTAGCTTGAATAAATGTTGCAAAAGTATTTAGCTTATATATCGCTTTTTACCTTAGAAAGAATCAAAGACATCTAATCGAAGACCTATTCCAACAAATATTGTTATAATTCTTATTATGATAAGTGACGTTGGCAGTAGTTGCCAGAATGGTAAATGGTTAGGAAGGGCTTCAGCTGAGTCATTAATGAATCAATTTGAATGAAATTTCCACAGTTCTTCAAAAATAACTTGAATATTGAAGGAATCGCTTCATGGTATCTTCAGCAAAGTTCTACGAGATTAACAAACTTGCCGAAGACATTTTTGTCAGGTTTTGAGATAAACAGATAGTAATATTTCGTCGACAATTTCCCTTTAGTTAAATCGTTATTACTTTTGAACTCTTGACCGCAACTTCTTTTTGAGGCTATAGTAGGCCCCACTTCCACTGATGATGCGCCTCCGTATTCCACGGCAATCGTTATTGTCAGCCGTCAGCAAGGATCCAAGGTAGACGAAATTGTCGACCACCTCGAACGTACACCAGTCCATCGTAACACTGCTACGTAGGCGAGCTCTGTCGCTCTCGACCTCACCAACTAGCATGTACTTTGACTTGGTCGCATTCACCACCAGCCCAACTTTTGCTGCCTCGCGTATGCAGGCCTGCCACCTTTCCAAATGTTCGGCCGCCAATGTCCATATCATCCACGAAGCAAACAAATTGACTGGATCTCGTAAAAATCGTACCCCGGCTATTGAGCCCAGCTCTCCTCATAACGCCTTCTAGCGCAATATTGAACAAAAGACACGAAAGTCCATCACCTTGTCGTAGTCACCGACGGGATTCAAACGAACTGGAATGTTTGCTTGAAACCTTCACACAATTGTGCTCACCTTTCAGTGTTGCTCTTATCAGTCTCGTAAGCTTCCCGGGAAATCTGTTCTCGTCCATGATTTTTCATAGCTCTACGCGGTCGATACTATCGCATGCCGCCTTGAAATCGATGAAAAGATGATGCGTTGGGACCTATTATTCACGACATTTTTGGAGGATTTGCCGTACAGTAAAGATCTGGTCCGTTGTCGATCGGCCGTCAACGAAGCCGGCTTGATAATTTCCCACTAAATCGTTTACTACAAATGACAGACAACGGAAGATGATCTTGCATAATTTGAAGGCCGCATTTAGAATGGTGCTCGCACGAAAGTTCTCACAATGTAACTTGTCGCCTTTCTTGTAAATGGGGATATATTACCCCTTCCTTCCACTTTTCCGGTAGCTGTTCTGTTTTCCAGGTTGTTTCTATCAGCCAGTGCAAACAAATGACCTGCCTCTCCGGGCCCATCTTTATGAGTTCTGCTCCGATACCATCCTTACCAACAGCTTTATTGTTCTTGAGCTGCTGAATGGCATTCTTAACCTCCCTCAAAGTCGGGGCAGGTTGGTTTCCATCTTCCGCAGTACTGTCGAAGACATTTCCTCCGCTGTCCCGTCCTTAGTTGCCCGTGCTCTCAGCGCCATTCAGGTGTTCGTCAAAGTGCAGCTTCCACCTTCCGATCACCTCGCGCTCGTCCATCAAGATGCTCCCATCCCTTATCCCTGCACATCTCGGATCGCGGCACGAAGCCGTTGCGGGATGCGTTGAGCTTCTGATAGAACTTACGTGGTTCTTGAGATCAGCACAGCTGTTCCATCTCCTCGCACTCCATCCCCTCCAGGCGGCATTTTTCTCCCGAAAGGTCTACTGTTGCCGTTTCCGTCTGTAACGTTCCACGTTCTGCCGGATCAAATGACCGCCCGCACTGCATTCATCTCCTCCACAATCTGCCAACATTCTTCATCGAACCAATCGTTTCATCGACTCCGTCCCACGTACCCGACGTTGCTCTCAGTTGCATTGTTAATGACTGCTTTCACTGTTCGCCACAGTCCTCAATAGGGGCTTCATCCAGCTCACCCTCTTCTGGTAATGCAGCTTCGAGGTGCTGCGCGTATTCTGTTGTGACATCCGGTTGCTTAAGCCGCTCTTGGTCATACTGGGGTGGCCGTCGGTACCGTACGTTGTTAACGACGGAGAGTTTTGGGTGCAGTTTAACCATCACATGGTCAGAGTCGATATTAGGTCCTGACGTGCCGTCCATCAATCAGAACGTGGTCGATTTGTGATTCTGTCTGCTGTGGTGATCTCCAGGTGTTTCGGTATGGAAGGCTGTGCTGGAAGTAGGCGCTACGAGTGGCCATTTTCTTTGAGGCGGCTAAATCAATTAGGCGTAAGCCATTTTAGTTCGTCAGCCAATGGGCTGAACTTACCAATAGACGATCTGAACTAATCCTCCAGGCCAACCTAAGCGTTTAGATTTCCTAAGATGATTTTGACGTCGTGGCTTGGGCAGCTGTCGTACTCGCGTTCGAGCTGCACGTAAAAACCCATGCAAGAATACTAAAGAGCCTGTTTCTAAGCTTAGTGTTCTAAGTGTCGTATCACAGTGATCAACCAGAGAGCTTTCTCTTTCAGAGTTGTCATTTTCGCATCTGCAAGTTTGGAGACCTGTATCTCAGCTTCTAGCGCACCGATGGGTCATCATAACGCTAATTGGGTGACAGATAGCACAGGCGCAGCAGCGATACAAGTGACGGGTAGGTTTCCTATCCAGGAAGTGGTTGCCAGCTCTAACGCAGTTGCTACGCGCCTCCAAAATGGACGATCGTAGAATTTTGTCGGATGTTGGAGGAGTTGATCGATCGAGCTAGTTGGTCGAGACCAGTGCTGATTGAAGATGACTTCAAAGCATGGGCCTTGGTGTGGGGTAGCAGGGTTACCAACGCCAGAGGTTACAACCTACCGGAGGCTCTAGCAAAGCTAGACGTACGATTGTGCAACGAAGACACCGTTAGCACATTTTGGAAAGAGTCGATCATTGACCTATCATTTGTAGCCCATCACTAGCTAGCAACATGAACTGGAGGGTAAGCGAAGAGTACACCCATAGCGGTCACCAGGCGATACAGGATGTGCCAGCGGAACCCTGTGGCAGTGCAGAAAATCACAATTGGCAATAAGCAGTGGAAGACGAAAGCTTTGAGGCACTTCACACCGACAGCTATGCTCTGAACTTGGATGCGGTAGGGCTGACAACAGCGATGGCAAGGGCATGTGATACAATGATACTACGGAAATGGAAGCCCCGCAATGATCGACGTCCCGCGTACTGGTGGGAAGAGACACTCAACGTCCTCCTCGCTGCTTGCCTTAAAACCAGGAACGTAGAAGCCGAAAAGGAGCAAAAGGTCCAAGAGCTGCCTTCAAACGCGAGATAACGCTTAGCAAGTCTGGGTGCTACAAGAAGCTATGCCGAGCAGCTGACGCCAATCCCTGGGGGGACGCTAATCGAGTGGTCATGGCGAAAGTCGAGGGTCCATCCGGTTGAAACGTGTGCTGAAAAGTTGGGGAATATTGTCGAGGGTCTCTTCCCAACGCATTATCTGACATCGTGACCACCCACACCGTATACCAACGAGGAAGAAGCAAACGCCGAAGATCGTCCCTAACTATCTACCTATGTATTCAAGCTCGTAGATAGTTAGGGATTTGTATAATTATTTTTATCCCCCTTTTCAATTCTGTCCAAGACATGACAGGTATACTCCTGTCGAAATTTTTCCTAGGTAGTTTGATTGTGTAGGTACTTATCTGGTGTTAGTATTTAAGGTAGAGAGATGCGACGATTTCTTCAGTGGATACGAGTAACTGACACTGAAGAAGACTGC
This sequence comes from Aedes aegypti, assembly GCF_002204515.2. Taxonomy (NCBI): domain Eukaryota; kingdom Metazoa; phylum Arthropoda; class Insecta; order Diptera; family Culicidae; genus Aedes; species Aedes aegypti. Next base: position 62,355 of record NW_018735389.1, read on the forward strand.
AAGTGGTAGTCGAAATACGCGTATCTGTCAAAGATAAGCATTTAGGAGCGGAATTAAAAGGTACATGTACTTGCTGGCATATGTAAGGCATATGTACTTGCTGGATACACTGGGCAAACTCTTGAAACGGTTCATCCTAAACATGGTGGCTAAATGTACGGAGAGCGAGAACGGACTATATGTATGGCTGCTCGGATATATTGAAAACCAAGCGCAATCGGGACAAGCTCATCAGCACGGTCCGGTTCATGACCATGAGAATAGCAAGAGCATACAGAACAATATCATCGGATGCAATATTATTCGATTTGCATCATCCTGGGAGAAGACATCGACTGTTATCAGCGGAAAGGCACTAGATAGGTGGGGAAATTGGCGAGGAACGGCTCGCTGGTCAAGTGGCAGCAAGAATGGGATGCCTCTGAGAAAGGTTGGTGGACCCACAGACTCATCCCGAATGTGTCGACCTTGGTAAACAGTTCTGTCAGGTCACGGTTCTGTCCCGTGTGAAGTGAGAGAAAGGAAACATCTTAACATGTTGTCTTCGATTGCCTGAGGTTCAACATGGAACGCAGCGTGGCGGCGGCTGCTTTTGGACAGGACTTCAATACAGACAGAATGGTAAGTAAAATAGTTAGCGATACTATTCTTTGGAATCTGGCGAACAATAAAGTAGTGGAGGTAACGTCTATCTTGCAGAGAAACTGGTGGAAAGAGCAGCGAAACGAGAGACAGAGAGCAGCCTGGCGAAGAAAGAAGACGAAGATCTCCCCTGCGATAGCCGCCGGTAGTTGGGGCTCCATAAGTGCCGACGTCTCGATGCTGGTGACAACCTATGACGCCGGGGGAAGTCAGGAGGGGAAGGAAGCGAGAAAGGAAGAAGAGAATGAACGATGAAAGGAGACAGAGAAGCGGAGGAAGATGAAAAGGAAGTCTGCTCAACATGCAAGAGCAAACCACTGGTAGACTGCGTAGAGTGCAAGAGCACAGAGCGGACGTCAAGACCGTAATAGAAGTGCAGATGTACATCCCCACAGAAAGCACAGTTCTGTCAAACTGTCAACCATTTCAATAGGGATTTATAGGCGGCCAAAAGCAATACATGTTCGTACCTGATTACCGAAGCTTCATTGGACAAAATCGTTAAAGAAGCAGATGCTTTTTACAAATATATTCTGGACTCCTACATCTTACGTCGTCTGTTATCCATAGCAAACAAGTTATCAAGCCAAATGACCGCGAAAAGATTGGGCAGATTTAACGGTACGACAAATTTTCCAGAAAAATAGCGGGGATATCATGTCCCTATGCATCATCCGTTCATTAAATTTTACACGGGAAATCGACAATATCGAACACATAGAGTTATGGAGGATCATGGACGAGAACAGTTTTCTCGGGAAGCTCACAAGATTGTTTAGAACGACGATGGATACCCGAGCAAAGTTGGGTAACAAATAGATAATAAGTTGTGTTATCCGATAACAATCATTTGATAACAAAGTTTGTTTTCATTTTGGTTGAATAAGCAGGCAACATAACAAACGCGATAACAAAAGTTTATACTAAAGATATCATATAAATATCTCATTGTGTTATCATTTGAAACACATTGATTACAAGTTCTGTTATCCAGCCAGATTTCCTAATTGATAACTCATTATGTTATCAATTAGTTATGAAGATCGAATTATGATAACAAACATTTGACGTCATTCACCCGTCGGTGGCATCCTCGATCTGACAGCTCAAAATTCGTTGATAACAAGAGTCTTAGGCTGACCATAAGCTAATCGGATAAAAACGGGACAAATGAAGAACAATTTGTCATTGAGAAAAGTTAGACGAAAATGTTTTCGTTTGGCTGATCAAATCATTAACACAAATTGTTCTAATAGTTCATGATTTGATTTAAAAATACATTATTTTAAAATTAATGCGTATTAATATTGAAAGTATCTCAATATGATTTATAAAAAATAAGCTTGGAAACTGTTGAATACATCACTGTTCTCTATGCTTCGAATTACCAATTTATGTTCAGTAACATTATGGTTGCGATTTTTCATCCAAAGTTTCACTAGTAACTTCTGCTGGGGTGCGCCAATCACCCTTCTAGAACAGCGCTACATTCGCAATTTAAGCTTTGCGTTAGATTATGAAAATGTATTGCACTAAACAGCTCAAAGATTGATTATCTTAAGAGTTCGTTACAGTTTCGTCACTGCAAAAATAAAGATTCTGGATTAGTAGAATTGGCTTGTTTAGGTGTATCCAGTTTTTTTTTCTACATATTCTTAATCTACATTAAAAGCTGAACAAGAAACCAAAGTTTCAAAGTTAACTAAGGGATGATCTGTCATTGTGTGAATTGAAATGTCATTGAGTCTACAGATTGATATTTGTTTTATATCATTTATGATATTAAACTTAAGATATTGAAGCGCATTAAAATTGTGTTATAATAAAAAAGTGTGCTTTTTCGATCAAGCTACAAAAAAACTATAACATTTTCATCTCTAAATAACCCATTTTTTTATAAAATTTATGATTATTTTTCCATTTTTTTTTAAAAGAATATATTGCTTTCTAAGAATTGTTCTAATTAAATCTAATTAAATGCGTTTGAATTCAAAAAGCAGAATTGTTGTTCAATATAATTCACAATACTTGTTAGATAGTGTACCTATGGGGCTTAGAAGTTTGATTTGAAATATGTATTAAATAAAGATAATTTCATCCTTTTTTGATATTTACTTTTCTAGGTTTATTTATAATCGATAATACAAATAAACGTTTCAAGTAAAACTCGCGGTTCGGAAATTTTTGTTTAAAAATATGTTTTTTAAAAGAAAGTTTGGAAGGTTCGATTGATTGACTCATCTTCAAAATATGTCTTCCCAAGTTCAGCTTCAATTCTAGGCTAGATTTAGGAAAGTGTTGCTGTTTCATATGAAGTTTGAACAATATAATATAATTTTTTAATTTTAAATAGATTCTATGAACGTATTATATTTTTATGTAAACAAAACTAACAAAATGACACCTAACTATGCTTTGAAAATCTGACAAAAGTTGACATATTTATAAGCATAAAACACAAAAAGTTAATCAGAAGCATAGGCTGTCTACAAATTTAGTGTAACATTGAATGATAAACTGTACTTAAAAAAATGTTTTATTACATAAAACTCTGAAAATGATTATTACACTGCTATTTTTTGTATTAACACTTCAGTCGTCGCGCTGTTGTATTTTGTACAACACTGCAGAAAAAACCTCGCTTTTCGTTCACAACAGCAGCGCGGGGGTTCTGACGGTGGTAAACCGCGCGACGACTGGAAGGTTAACGGTTGTGTAATATACAGTGTCTATTCTCAATTTCCAAAAATACGGGACAATTTGAGCATTCTCAATAAAACGACGGGACAGCTCGTCAAGGTGATGAAAACGATACCGTCCCGTTAAGTACGGGACGTATGGTCAGCCTAAAGAGTCTTCGTATTGATAACAAAAAATAACTAAATGAAATCATGATGTACATCTTGTTATCACTATGTTATTCGGTTGTTATTCGACTTTGCTCGGGTAGCGTGCATAATTACGTAAATATTTGCGTCGAACACTTCAGATCGTCCAAACCCCAACTTTTTCAACGTTGCAATAGAGGGTGTCATGCGGATATCGGGATTAGTTTCTTAAAGGCGTGCAGGAGAACGTGTGTTGCGGACAAGAATGAACAGCGAGCACACTAAAACTCAACGGCAAACCTATCATCCTGAAGGTTGCAGAAGATAGAACGATACGATGGGTAGACTATCTAGTTATAATGCCGGATTAAAATCCTGCGATGATTGTATTAGCCTTTGATCCAGAAGGTAAAAGAAGGAGTGAAGTCTACGCATTTCTTCCTGTAGACTCAGAGTCAGAGTCCTTCTTTGAAGAGACCGCGTTTTATTTTAACAACACCTTTTGTACTTTTTCATACTCCAACAGTAGATTTCACCTTTTGATGATATTATATTCTATCACGCATTAATCCCATATAGATCGCTAAAGCGTGTATTTAATTACCCCTCTGAACATTCAATTATCTGTATGTTTTCGTATTATCATCATCCGACAAAAAACCCGAAAGATCTGCATCTCATTCGTACGAAAACAGTAATTTTAATTTTAGACCGAATTAACATAAACCCCCATTAGGCAATTATTTCAGTCTTTCTTTTTGCTCTCAGCACAGCAAAGGGTTTCGCCTAATCTGGTCGGTTCCATGCCAAAACTTTGTTCCATGCTAACTACCATAACACCATGGAGAGCTCTGAGTCAGCGCCGTAGCATTAGCAGCATCGATCAGCTAATTTCCGATCGGAGCGAGTTTTCTTGTTTATGCTTCAGTTTAATGCCTTAATACACTTACGCTAGAATTCATACTCCAATTAATTTCAACGATCGGCTTCAGCATAGCGCACTGACTGACTGCACGACTAAGGCACGTTCGGCTTCGGCAGGTGGTACGAAATCGGTCGCCGCAGAGACTCGAAAGACACGAAACACGAAAACCCAAGCCGCGGATCGATGTGGGCCGGATGGAACTGTATGGTTTGTCGGACTAAAGTAATTGTTGCGCTTGTCAAACCGTACGTACGACCGCTAGGGAGATGGGTGTAGCCAGAAGGGGGCAGCTCTTCAACTCTTCTATTAGTATCATTTCATTACTTTCATTTCTTATAACCAGGTATTCTGTGTTGAAGAACTAAATAAAGCTTTTATAAACATTTTGTTAACAACAATTAACATTTCATTTGCCGTAGGGTAAGTGTTCCCTTAGTTGTGGGTGTTCCTATAGTTGCGATAGTGCCGTTTTCACTGATTTCATCACTTTAGCCACAGAACCGACACTGCCAATCAACGTTTTGGCTTGTTGACACATGGAATAGTTGAAAAGATCGTACAAATTGGTTTAGAACTGATGAAATATCACTAAAATTGCTAAAACTTTTCTTACTGGTACCAATAATTGCGGTAAAGTGTTCCTATAGTGGAGGATCCCATAAGAAAACAACGGATACCGCAACTATAGGAACACAAATTAAAAATATTCCGCAACTAAAGGAACAGTGTACCAATAGTGGAGGTATTATTTTTCACTGACATGCCGTGGGCTACTGCGATGAATTCTTTTTTCTCATTAAGTCAATGGTCGTTACTTCCCGTTACAACATTAACATGTACATTTATTGCGCTTCTTGAATTAAGGCGGTTCAATGAAGTTCAATCGTGCATAGTACCTTCACTATTGGTACTTCTACCCTAACAGTACAGTATTTTGACAGGTGAGTTGATTTTACCTGTGTATACGAAAAAAAGTTACAGTTTACTTGAAATTACTTAACCCAAGTATATAACGCAAGATTCGTGGCAATAGAACATTGCAACGATTTTTGATGAAAATTACTAATAATTTTATTTGGGCGTTAGTAACAAATTTGTAAAATGTCTGTATCCACTTATTAATACAAAATCTAAACTTTGCCTTAAATACAAACTTTTGATCTCTAAAAAAAATTTCAGCCATGTTGACAGCATGTACTAGCTGTTGTTATACCAGGAATAAAGCTCTGTAGAAGACGTAGAAGATTGAATATAAAATTTTGGTTTAGTACTTGCCACGCCACTGACTAGGGCATTAACGCCGTTGCTTTTGTGGTTGTTGTGGCATGCCGAAGGTAGGTTGGTAATCGGGGTGGTGGCTACAGTTTCGAATTTCATCGGAACAGTCGTTCCAAGTTCAATGTGATGGTGCATTTTGTACAGTGTTTTCGATGGAATCCATCGCGGGGTAAAAGTGAGAATGATTTTGCGGTTAAGTGAAATTGTTTGTGATCTCGACCGCATCAATACCCTACGGAGCGCTGAATTTTGGGCAAACTCCAGTGCCGATGAAACATTATGCTGCGAGAGATGGTTTACAACTTCATTTTCGTTTACAGCGAATACAGTTTTCTTGCTCTTAAGTTGAGCCTAACCAGCAACAGTTAGGTGGTGTGTAAACATTGAACAATTTTTCAACGAGCCGCTTATTTCGCAGCACAGACATTATATTTAACGGTTTATTAATAGCAGTACACAACCCAGAAGTCACATGATTTAATGCTGTCGTCAGTGTCGTCAGCATACATTTGTACAGTTTTTCTTCAAATCTGTCGAAAAACCGACTCATTTCGTTTTTTTTTCCGGTGCAAAATGGAACCGGTGAAGATTGAGATCAGCGTATTAACTGTGATTGTTGTTACCATATGATATATGCAGTCGATGCAGTTCTTTATTCGGTTCTGTAACATGGGTGCTATGCGTTTGGCATGTTTTTGTACCTTCTAATTCTATTGGATATGGTTTGATATATAACAAAGTCTCAGCTGGACCAAGGGTTGCACCTTATGGTGGACCTAAAAATATTAGGTTTACAATGTTTGTGGGAACAATTCAATTTTTGCCAATAATATTAGAAGTTTGTCAAATATTCATACAACTATATTCAAATAATAGGTGAATTTTCGGTAAAGAAATTTACGGCTGAATATTACCCCATAAAATATGTCATTTAAATTAATCAACATAGGGAGCCGGATCCTATTCTTGGCACTTTGTTTCACTTAAGTGTTTTTTAAGCTTATATTTGCCACAAAATGCGACGTATTGACATGAAGATTCATGGAAGTAAGTGATTCTAGCGAAGCAGAAGAATTCCAGAAAGAAATTAACTTATTCTTCACTTGGTGCAAAAAAGTCTACCGTAAAACGGGGTATCTTTGATAATGCGGGTAACTCTGATAGTGCGTTACCCACCACATACTTAACCAAATATCATAATTTCTGTTAATCTGTTAAGTAAAACGTTTGCATTCATTATGTATTAGTATTATAATTCATGTAAGAGCTTTTTTCATTTGAATTGATAACATTTGATACACGAATTTTAAAAATTGAAACAATTTCAGCGTTTTCGAAACGCTTACAAACAATCTATTCTACGATCACTATTTGATGTAGTTTTGAATAGTTGGTCAATTATCTTTGACAGCCTAGCTATCATAGAACTTGAATATGGTCTCAAATCTGTTAGCGAATATCATTTTCACAAACCATTTTTGTAATCTAAGTCAGAAATTTACATATAACGTTAAACGCAGAGGTACGCAAGGCCCTATAAATGTTACGTAATGCATTCAATTTTGTTCGATTTATACTCCAGTATCAAAGTTACCCCAAAACAGAGAACCGACTTTCGATTATATGAAAAAAATCCACAAATTTCAAAAAAAAAATGTTTTTTTCCCGAACAAAATGGAAGCACCGTTAAGCGGGGTAACTTTGATAGTTTTTTTTTTCGAAGAAAACTTTAATATTTATGCAGTTGTCCCCAGAATTATAGTTTATAATTTTAAAACAAGTACTGGCATCTTAGATATCGATTGCACTCGATAGATTGCCAAAAATATTTATTTTGAACGGAATTATATT
>NW_018735390.1:0-5000 GCF_002204515.2 Aedes aegypti
TGCTTCTGACCTAAAAGAAGAAGAAGCATTTAGTTCTAGTGGTTTGAGATAAAGCTATGTAATAGAATATGCAAGAGAAAAACCGGTTGCCCTAGAACGATCAGTCAGCTTAACCACCCAAGCCCGGAGTTCACCGAGGTGAGCTGAGATGGGAGAGTACGCTGGAAGTCGGTGCGAGTCTGTAGGGCCAGACGATGACCAGACTGACGTTCGAACCTAGATTCGTCTCTTACATATCCTTGGACAAAGTTTCACAACACAAAAACACTTCGAACAAGTCCTAAGTTCACAATTTTACAGCTATGTACAAAAACAAACGATAATAAACACTGTGAACGTTTACCACAGGCACTAGAGCGTAAACATTGTATATAGTCTGTTTTTTTAAGTTATTCCTCAACTTAATCAATGAATTATCACTTATTTTCCGTATTCTTCAGTTGTACATAATATGTATCATAGTTGTTCAGTGCGGGGGCGTAATGTTTTCGTCCGATGCGCAGTGAGCGACATTTAGTGCGTAGATGATTACCGTGTTTCCATAGATCCACCAATGTAATTTTCCTGTTAGAGTTCCATTATCAGCATCCATAGTCCATTCCTAGTGTTCCATCACAATTTCCAATAGTATTTTTTAGTTTTTCGCTTAGTTTCAGCAGCTTTTTAGACAATTTTCACAATCCTGAACTGGTTCCATGTTTTTTTCTTGTTTCACTTTTGTTTTGATTTTCCTTCTTTTTCATATTCACCACAGAGATTTTGACAGTAAGATATGTCAAAGCTTTTCGTCGATTTGTTTGACATGTCGATCAATCAGTTTACAGTAGAGGCTGTTTCAACAGGGATACCGTAGGTTGATGTTATTTTGGGAGCTCTGATAGTTCCTGCAACAAAATAAGTAGTTTGGTTGATGTATGTTCGGATGTTTCCGGATAGTTCCAAAACATAAGTTGATGTTGGTTTAGAAGTGGCTGAGAAGTTTCTCGGCGATTCAAGTAAGGGTAGTGAGATGCGTTGTGAGCTACGCAAATGAAGTTTTTCACTTAGGTATCCCATATGAACGGCACAATATAATTGGCAAACTTAAAAAAATAGGGTTTAGTTCTTAGATACGCGTTACATATTAGAGTTAATTGTAAATATTCAGAATAATAATTGAAAAATACCATGAATTAAAAATAAGTAAATGTATATATGCAGCAACACAAAGTTTTTCCAAGTAGTTTAAAAAATAATACCAGAGCAATTTTATCGTCTACATATGACTAGTTATTTTTTGTACCACAAAAAAATAAATTCAGTCCCTCATTCATTTTTTTTAGTTGGTAGGGGGAAGTGTAACGAGGTTACAGTATTTTAATGTAATCTTTAATTACAAAAGCAAAACAGTATGAAATGTAATATTATTTCCGTGTAGCCATTTTTCGCGTACCAGGTCTCTGAGTCCACAAGTTGCGATTCAACAGTAGAGTCCTTATCAAAACTAAAAACTTGCGTTCTTAAAGGAAGTACACGAAAAACGACGAACATTAACGAACTCGGTACCGCCGGTACAGGTAATAGCCCAAAAATTCTGAAAAGCCATCCTCTTGAATCTAAGCCGTCAACCAGTTAAGACGCAGTGTGCGAAGAAATCAATAGAAAAGTGATAGTTAAATAGGGAAGTAATAGTATCTTATTAAGAGTGAAAGCTATTAAAAAGTGTTCGCAGTTAAAAGAGTAAGATTATTAAAAATTTGCCAAATTGTAAACATTAATAGTCATTCCCATTGTACCAATAGTTTTCGAAAACGTGCTCGGAACAAAAATTTTGATTGGTTCTGGTGTTTCTGTGCTTGTTAGCAATCAGGTAACTTGTGTGACCCCAACGAAGAATGAAATTAGAATCTAATTCCGAATATTGTTTCGCTTGAAGAATTTTCCTTCAAGTGAAGGTCCACCCTTAGGACGGGGCGAATTGTCCAAAGCCTCCACCGTCGACGGTATTCATCGACGTGGTGTACGTTGGGCCGATGAGCATAGTGCCAGTGCAGCATAATCAGCCTCGTGTCGATGTAGCGAGTGACAGATCGCCGTAGCCAAGATCACCATCATAATTAGTTCGGCCAACAACAACAACCTCAAATTCACCCACGCCTCCGAGAACGTCACAGAGCGAGCATCATTGTGACGCCTCAAAACGTAACGCCCTGTCTTCGCTAGCGGCCGCTAGAGGGCCGTGAGAAGTTGAAACGACGGCACGTGTGCGCTACCCGACCAAAAAGGAATTTCGAATAGAGGAGATTGGAACGGAGAAAGGATTCGGAAGTGTGAAGGAAAAGGATTCGTTGGATCAAGAAAGGAAGAAGAAGGATTAAGGACAATGGGAAAAATATCAAGTAAGCGCTACCCAAAATTGTAAATACTAACCCCCTACATTTTAGGATGATTTTATTTAAAGCCATGAGCAAATCTTAAATAGAAATAAATAAGGTAACCTAATGCATTTTCCAATCTTGGCAAGATTTTAGATTTCGTACCTTTAGAGAAAGAGAGCTTGGTATTTTCAGATTTCGGTTTTCGGGACGAGTAGAATAGGCTCTGGGTAGGAAAACCTACAAAGGAAACCTATCCACCCTGAAGTGTTGAAATCATTTGTTTGATAGTTTGCTTTATTCGTTGGAGGTCGTGTATTGATGTTTCGGTCGTGGGTCAACGGTCGCGATTAAGGACTCGCCCCTGAGGTCTCGCAGCCGGGTCGGGATTCTTTGTTTGAGACCAACTCGCTCCTTCGCGGCAAGGTAAAACTTGCCTGGCGCTTAAGCGGAGGTAGTATTACATCCGAGGTTTTGCCGCCCCTAGTCCCGTTACAATTGGATCTTATTGATCGCTCTTTTCAAATATACTTTGTTTGAAAGCTGGAATAGCTAATCGGGTTTTCATTATTTGTTTTCATAAACAGTGAAAAATGTCCTGGGAAACTGATTCCATTTCAAAAATGTCATATATTTGAGATAATTTGAATCCGGTTCAACAAGTCATGATGAGTCTTGAGTCATGATTTTTAAACGAAAAGGCATGTGTGGCAAATCTTTGCATTTTTAACAAAATTGACCATAGATCAGGAACTAAGAATAGTACATCCTAAAAGTTACCAGAATTGAAGTTTATAAAGTTTCTTTCTTAAAAATATTTTATTAAAAAATTTCCACGAGTTCGGGCATAAAGTTTTCAGCTATTCTTTATGAATTTCCCCAACGGTGGAAAATATTGTGGAAAACTTTTCCCAGTTCATATTTTTTTTGGATTTTTGAGAAAATTTGCTTAAATTTTCATATAAAAACTTTGTTTATATAATGTTTTGTTCTTGAGTTATGATTTTTCAAAGATTTTTCAAGTCTTATATGGCACATCTGGACATTTTTCACAAAATTGGCCATAACTCAAAAACGAAAAAAAATGCATTCCAAAAATTTCAGTGATTAAAGCTTTTAAAATTACCTTCTCGAAAATATTTTTTTGAAAATTTTCCACGAGTTCGGGCATAGTTTTTCCGGCTTTTCTTTACGAATTTTCCCAACGGTGGAAAATTTTGTGGTTAGCTTTTTTCAGTTCATATTTTTTTTTATTTCTTAGAAAATTTGCTTAAATTTTCATATAAAAACTTTGTTTCTACGATGCTTCGTTCTTGAATTATGATTTTTCAAAGTAAGTAGTGTCAAGGGAAAACAAAAAAATTCCACCTGAGTTTTCCGGAAAAATAGGCGACCCTGATTTTTTCTCAATATTTTTTTATTCATATATCCATGAGCCCTGCCTGTGGAAAAAATTTCATGAAAATCTGAGACCCTTCGGCCCAAACCCGTACGGTAATAAAAAAAATCCCCGGCAGCCGCACCCTTTGAGCAGTACCGAATTTCACCAGAATCAAGTCCCAATTTCGTCAGCGCCGTTACAACCACTAGGGCAGCATCCGATCCCATCTTCGAGTTTAACGGAGGTAGTACCAGTTCAAATTTCTCCTTCGTCAAACAGACGAACTGCACCAACTGCTGAACAATTAGCTGCGTGTCAAGTCATTCCGAGGGAGTTGCCTACGTTTTCAGGTGATCCACAGGATTGGCCACTATTCTTCAGCTCGTTTAATAATTCGACCGAAGCGTGTGGGTATAATGATTCTGAGAATCTCGCAAGACTCCAGAGATGTCTCCGTGGCCATGCACTAGAAAGTGTTCGCAGTCGTTTGCTGATTCCTGAGTCTGTTCCCCACGTGATGAATACACTAGCCCGGCTCTATGGCAGGCCCGAAGTTATAATTCATTCACTGTTAAAGCGAATGCGTGAAATTCCCTCCCCTAAAGGTGATGATCTCCAAACCTTGATCAAATTTGGGATGGGAGTAGGGAACCTGGTTGAACACATGATTCTAGCCGATCAACGGCAGCAAAGCAGTAACCCTATGCTGTTGCAGGAGATGGTGGACAGACTACCACCTAACTTGAAACTACAGTGGGCATCCCACAAAAGGATGTATCAGACTGTTGATTTGGGAGCATTTAATGATTTCATGACGGACCTGGTGACGATGACAAGTGACGTTACCTTACACATGCATCCAGCGCAGTCGAGTTCCAGCAGATTGGAGAAGCCGAAAAAGGACAAAATATCAAGAGAGAAGCTGTTCGTGCATCAACAAACTCCATCGACATCTGGATCAAAACACATCAGCTCTACACACCAAAAGGAACCAGCTGAAGTAGTTCTCAAGCCTTGTACATACTGCAACAAAACCGTTCATCGCATTGCAGAATGTCAAGAGTTCAAACAGCTAGATCTCGATGGACGCTGGAAAGTTATGAGGCGAAAAGGACTTTGCCGAATCTGTTTGATCCCTTACCGTACGTGGCCGTGTCGCTCGAAACAGGAATGTGGAGTCGGAGATTGTCGAATGCATCATGCACTCTAGAAAGGCTGAGCTCAGCGCGTCTCAGTCGCCTTCTTCGGCCGTCAGAAATGTGACC
>NW_018735391.1:0-12500 GCF_002204515.2 Aedes aegypti
TTTGTGTGCCGTGGTTCATTTCCCCACATTCGCACCAGCTGCCTTGTTGATGTGCACATTCGTATGAACTAATCTACAATGACGTCACGCTACAACTTCCAGCGGGAAGAAAACCTTTACTGCGGGCCGTGTTTACAAAAAATGAACGATTTCGTTGTGCATTCATCCACTTTGTGTTCATCCGGTGAACATTCGTTGTCCGGATGTTGGTCCGGATGTCATTTAATGTAAACATTGCCCGCATTTAGAGCAGAAAAGAAAAAGAAAGTCGAGGATAAAAGAAGACCGTGGATAAGTCCATGGGCGAGCTCCGCTATCGTTTTATAAGAGGCAACAGAAAAAGATCCTCGTAGCAATCCCTTGGTTTCATCAGTTCCAATGAGCCATTTTACGAAGCAGGTCAAATCATTTGACTCAAATGACAGGAGACCTGGGATTTTTCAATCATCGTCGTCAGTTATGGCGATGATGATGGTTGATGACTGTGCGCATTTCAAGCGTAGCTTTTCATACAGACGAAAACTTAAATGGAGAAAAAATATTAAAATACTAGCTTATCCGACGTGGCTAGCCACGTTGCAACGATATCTTAAGGGTGTGAGCCGTTTCACCGATTCGTTTAACATTCATTTAAAATTTGACAGCTCGATAGTTATTCCCCCTCCGGTTGAAAGTAACCCTGCTCTGAAGCATGATTAAACTTGACAGTTCCGCTCCCGAGAATTTGAGAATAACTTAACCTCTGTCAACTTTGTTTAGAAATAACTACTCGACTGCCAGAGCTCAAATGGGTTGACCGCGAAGTTCAATTTAATCATTTGAGGGAAAATAACTATCGAAATGTCAAATTTTAACTAATAGTTAAACGAATTGGTGAAACGGTTTACAGCCTAAAGCGAAAAGCTACCTATAATCTTTCAAATCGCATGATACTGAATACCTCAAAATCGCCTAAATTTATGCTCAGGCAATACTCCATCGAGCACGTGGCCTCAATACTGCTGTACCCAAGTAACCATAAGCATTAAATCATTGCACTAATTCAACTAAGAATCAACATTGCTAATGCAAATTAGCCCTTAGGTAACAACTGTTAGGGCATGACGCATCACAATGGCATTATGCAAGCTTCAAATTACTGGATATTTTATAATTGCTTTAATCTTGCCTGATTGCATTGCCTCGACAAATGTTTCTTGGCACACTAAAGGGCAAGCATTTATAGCACTATAGAAGCCACAACTTAGCTCAGGTCGTGTTGACGAATATTGATAATTAATCGAAACGAAACTAATATTGGATGGTTTGTTTGAAATTTGATGCTCTACAATCCCAAAAAACTGTAGATTAAAAGGATGTATAACGTATCCTTTTTTTTTTTTTTTTTTTTTTTTTTTTAATTCTTTTATTAGTATCATTCCAAACATTACATTCATTTCTTATATCTAGGTGTTCTGTGTTATTTGACAACACTATCATCCTAATTTGGTAAAACAAATTTAAGATTTAATTAACATTTTGTTAACAACATATTACATTTCATTTGCCGTAGCAGTTCAGTTTTTTTTACAGGTGAGTGATTTCACCTGCTTATAAAAGAAAAAAAAAACGTTTTTAATATACTTAACCTAACTTAACCTAAACATATAACGCATTAATCGTGGCAATAGAAGATTGTAACGATTTTTGCCTGAAATTATTAATGATTGTATTTGACATTTGTTCAATGTTTCAACATTGGATATTCTATGTAACTCATTGGTACTATACCAGGGAGGAAGCCTCAGAATCATTTTCAAAATTTTATTTTGAATTCTCTGCAGAGCTTTCTTCCTGGTATTACAACAGCTAGTCCATATTGGTACAGCATACAACATGGCTGGCCTAAAAATTTGTTTGAATATCAACAGTTTGTTCTTAAGACAAAGTTTTGATTTTCTATTAATTAGGGGATAGAGACATTTTACATATTTATTACATTTGGCTTGAATGCCCTCAATGTGATTTTTGAAAGTTAAATTCTTATCTAGCATGAGCCCTAGATACTTAACTTCATCTGACCAATTTATTGGAACCCCTCTCATCGTGACAACATGCCTACTTGAAGGTTTCAATAAAGAGCTTTTGGTTTATGTGGGAATATTATTAGTTGAGTTTTGGAAGCATTAGGAGAAATCTTCCATTTTTGCAAGTATGAAGAAAAAATATCCAAACTTTTTTGCAATCGACTACAGATGACACGCAGGCTTCGTCCTTTGGCGGAGAGGCCTGTGTCATCCGCCAAATAAAGATTTTTGACATCCCTGAGGTAACTCAGGTAAGTCAGATGTGAAAATATTGTATAATATTGGTCCCAAAATGCTGCCTTGAGGAACACCAGCTCTCACAGGAAGTCTTTCAGATCTGGAGTTTTGATAATTAACCTGAAGTGTACGATTTGACAGATAACTTTGAATTATTCTAACAATGTATGTTGGAAAATTAAAGTTTTTTAATTTTACAATCAAACCTTCATGCCAAACACTGTCCGAATGCTTTTTCTATGTCTAGAAGAGCAAGACCAGTAGAATAGCCTTCAGATTTGTTGGAACGGATCAAAATTTGTTACACGTAAAAGTTGATGAGTGGTCGAATGTCCATGGCGGAATCCGAACTGTTCATTGGCAAAAATTGAATTTTCGTTGATGTGGGCCATCATTCTGTTCAAAATAACCTTTTCAAAAAGTTTACTGATGGAGGAAAGCAAACTGATTGGACGATAGCTAGAAGCTTCTGCAGGATTTTTGTCTGGTTTTAAAATTGGAACAACCTTAGCATTTTTCCATTTGTCAGGAAAATATGCTAATTGAAAACATTTGTTAAATATATCAACTAAAAATGATAAGCTACTTTCTGGAAGTTTCTTGATGAGGATGTAGAAAATTCCATCATCGCCAGGAGCTTTCATGTTTTTGAATTTTTTAATAATAGTTCTCACTTCTTCCAAATCAGTCTCCCAGGCATTTTCGAAAACGTTCTCTTGATTGAGAATATTTTCGAACTCCTGAGTAACTTCATTTTCAATTGGACTAGTAAGTCCTAAATTAAAATTGTGCGCACTTTCAAACTGCATAGCAAGTTTTTGAGCTTTTTCGCAATTAGTTAGTAATAATTTGTTTTCCTCTTTCAATGCCGGTATTGGCTTCTGAGGTTTTTTCAAGATTTTAGATAATTTCCAAAAGGGCTTAGAGCCAGGGTCCAATTGAGAAATTTTATTTTCAAAATTTTTGTTTCTTAATTGAGCAAAACGTTTCTTGATTTCTTTCTGCAAATCCTGCCATATAATTTTCATAACAGGATCGCGAGTGCGTTGAAATTGCCTTCTCCTCACGTTTTTAAGACGGATCAAGAGTTTAAGATCATCGTCTATAATCACTGATTCAAATTTTACTTCACATTTTGGAATTGCAATGCTCCGGGCTTCAACAATGGAATTTGTTAAAGTTTCAAGAGCATTGTCAATATCAAGTTTAGTTTCTAAAGAAATGTTAACATCAAGATTGGAGTCAACATACGTTTTATATATATTCCAGTCGGCTCGTAAATAATTGAAAGTGGAGCTGATAGGATTGAGAATCGCTTCTTGGGATATTTGAAATGTAACAGGGACATGATCAGAATCAAAATCAGCATGAGTAATCATTTGGCTACAAAGATGACTAGAGTCGGTTAAGACCAAATCAATCGTAGATGGATTTCTAAAAGAGGAAAAACATGTGGGGCTATCAGGGTATTGAATTGAGAAATATCCTGAAGAGCACTCATCAAATAAAATTCTGCCGTTGGAATTACTTTGAGAATTATTCCATGACCGATGTTTGGCATTAAAGTCACCAATGACAAAAAATTTTTGACTTATTGCGAGTCAATTTACGCAAGTCAGTTTGGAGCAAATTTAACTTGCTGCCCAGAGCATTGAAAAGGCCAAATAGGCAGCTATGAAAGTATATTTACCAAACTGTGTTTCAACAGAAACACCTAAAGTTTCAAAAACTTTAGTTTCAAATGATGAAAACAGTTGATGTTTTTATACGCCTATGAATGATGATTGCAAACTCCCCCACATGCCCCATCCAAGTCGATCATTACGATAAACAAAAAAGTTAGGATCTCTTTTGAGTTTAGATCCAGGTTTTAAATACGTTTCGGTAATAACTGCTATATGCACGTTATTAACCGTAAGAAAATTAAACAGCTCGTCCTCTTTACCATTCAGAGAACGAGCATTCCAATTTAAAATATTTAAATTATTATTTGGATCCATTAGAAAAACGTAATCCAATAACAATTTGATTTGTAAATTTTACACCTACTTGGGACTGCTTCAGTCATAGTGGTGGCTTTGAACATTGCATCAATCATTAGATTCAATTGTTCAGTTAGAAAATTAAAATCAGAGGCAGACATGTCATGTGGTTTCCCATTGGAATTTCCGATAGACGAAGAAGCGGAGTTACCTGTGGCGGTAGGGTTTTTTTCCATTTGATTTGAAACAAGTAGAATGGGTACCCATGGATCGAACAGGGGAGGAGTTCGAATTTCCTGCTACGATATCGGCAAAGGATTTACCGTGGGTAGATACATTCGAAATAGAAAGATTCGAACGGCTACCCGACGGAATAAAATTAGTTTTGTGAATGAGCATGATTATGATCTTCCTGATGGGTATGATTCATGATCAAGCGATCGTTAACTGAAAAATGAGCATTGTTCGATATTCTACCAGGCAAATTCCGGAAACGACCGTTATCGTAAACGGATATTATCTTTCATCTGCCTGGCACGAGCCTCAATGACCTTTTTGCGTGAAGGACAATTCCAAAAATTGGACTTATGGTTAGCCCCGCAATTACAACATATGAATTTGGTGGTATCTTCCTTCACTGGACAGACGTCTTTGGCGTGAGAAGAACCTCCGCAAATCATGCATTTAGCATCCATGCGACAATTTTTTGTACCATGACCCCACTTTTGGCACCGACGGCACTGAGTGGGGTTCTGGTAATTTCCTCCAGGTTTCTGGAAATGTTCCCACGTCACACGGACATCGAACATAAGTTTTGCTTTTTCTAAAGCTTTAATATTATTTAGTTCTTTTTTGTTAAAGTGAACTAAATAATATTCTTGAGAAAGCCCCTTTCCGAACAATGCCAGATTGGGTTCTCTTTTTCATAATGATTACTTGGACTGGGGAAAATCCAAGTAAATCATTTATTCCATTTTTGATCTCTTCAGGTGATTTATAGTCACTTGAGAGACCTTTCAAGACAACTTTGAACAAACGTTCAGTTTTGTCGTCATAAGTAAAAAATTTGTGCTTCTTCTCTTCAAGATGTTTGAGAAGAAGCTCACGATCTTTAAGAGTTTCCGGCAAAACGCGACAGTCTCCTTTCTTTGTGATTTGGAAGGAAACCTTGATTCCCCTAATGGAGTTCAAGATCTCCTGCCTAAATCCCCCAAATTCGGAACAACTGACCACGATAGGCGGCACTCTTTGCTTCCTCACTTGAATCAAAGAGCCTGGGCTAGAGGCTGCTTCGATTTGGTGTTCGGAAAATTTGTCTAGAGCATCGAACTGATTGCTCATTTCGATACAATTATTCATTTCACCCTTGGAAGAAAGTTCGCATTCCGGGGTAACGTCCTTTCTTCCATTCTTGCCCACGTGTAGTGACAGTTTTAAAACCCACTTTTTTGGAAGGAAGTAGTGAATTCAGAGATTCACCCTTCCTTTTGTTAGTTGTTGATACCATGTTTAATTAATAAACGAAAGAAGACGAGACCTTCGAAAGGTTTTTTCCCAAGACGGTGTCCAAGAAGGATTACCACCGCTAGCTTTCGCCAACGGGTCCAACGAAAAATCGAAGGCACGGGTCCAAACAAGGATCGTAAAGGGATCAATAGTAGAAAAAAATAGTACTGAAAAGTACTGTTTTAGTAGCACTGAAAAGTACCGTTTATAATTTTAGCACTGAAAAGTACTGTTTTTGTAGCACTGAAAAGTACTGTTTTATTGCTTTAGGTAGTTTTTAAGAAAACTTCCAAGAGCAGAGAGAATTCGTGTACGCACAGCACGAAGGTACGATGCGCACTGTATTCCTTTATTTTCTCGACTGCATTGTTTTACGTTATAACTTTTTTGCTTACACCGGAGCGCACAGAGTTTCCCCCCCAAAACATATTGATGTTCCACAAACACTTAGCCTGTCGAATTCCATTCTGTTTCGCGCAGAGCTTTCCTAGATGATAGCGCAAACTTCCTAAAGTTATATATTTTTTGTTGTGGATTCTTTTGTGTGCTCAGCAGAAGGTGTAAAAGATGAGATTAAAATACCCGATGCGATAACTTCGATATCGCATCACAATGCTTCCTTTTAATTATGCTCTTATTTCTTGAAATTTTGGAAGGCTTCTACGGTACAGAGGATAAGGACGACTGCAATTCACGGATCACCCAACACCTTCAGCAATCCAGGTTCAAATCCCGCTTCAATGCAAAAAAATACGAAACCCAGATGCCCAATAACAGAATTGATGTGAGGAGAAATTGTTTTTGTTTATTTTTGCACGCATGCCCTACATAAACAAGGACTAAAGCATATATAATGTAACCCTAACTCTACATGCTCAAATGCTGTTATGAAGCATATCGAGAGGGATTTGCGATAAGGGCCTATCTGACAAATCAATAACAATGAGAAAATAAGCAATGAAATTTTCATTTGCAATTTTTAATCCCAATTGGAGAAAATATACTCCAACTTTAACTATTTCACTTTAATACACATTTCATAAACCAAGTTTCAAAATCCTCATCAATACCACACACATCTCCTTCAATTTTCCTAGCTATTTCGTAATAAAAAAATATTATAAGTTTTCGCCTTAAACGCACTCAAGAATGCCAGTATCGCCCAATGTTATGAGCCTGTAATCGATATTATTTTCAGTGTCGCCTATTATTTTGCGCCGTGTTTTCATTCTGGTTTCAATTAAGCCCGCCATGTACGCCTTGTTTATTTTTTGTTTGCAGTGTCGCCGTTTACTCTCGCCGTGTTTTGATTTCAATTTCAGATGCGCCCATCACTTTGATAAACAAAAACACAGGCGTAATTAATACAGTGTGTGGTTTTGCATGAGGTGAAGTTTCGTCTTCCTACAAATTTGCGTTTTTTGAATAGTTAAATCATCGAAAGGGGAAAAGTTCCAAGTGCAGTGAATAGACAATCAAGCTACAATTTCACCACTATATAGTGTCTTAAATTGTGTACATTTTGTCAGTTTCGCCTAATTCGCGAATCTTTCTAGATATGCACTAATATTGCAATTAGCAATGGCAACAGTCATGCCAGCCTCGTATTACTTTAATTTGATTGTAGTGGGGCCCTTTTCGACTTTAAATATGCTTTATTAAGGTATATAGGGTTTTGTCACTTTAAAATAAAAATTGTATAGTGCTCTCTAAAGCAAAATTAAAGTATTCATATATAGCTTCATGGTTACTTGGGTAGTGTTCTAATCTGGAAAAATTATAGCCTTATATGCTGTTGTAGTGTTTTCTTGTGTTGTGAAATATTTCAAAAGCTCCAGAAGATTCTATGAATTGAAGAGTAGAATCGTACCAAAAAAATCTAGCATATCCTCCCAAATAGCTGTAGTGTAGTATGATTCATTGTCATTTTTCAAAATTACAGTTGTGAAAACTGTCGACTCAGAGAAATAGGGAGCCGGACCTTATTCTTGGCACTTTTAATTCACTTCGGCAGTGGCGGTTTTTTAAAAGCTACAGAGCTCATATTTGGGGCACAATGTGTGTCGTACTGAAGCGCTTCTTATTACAAAATTTCAGAAAATTCGGCTGAGAAAAACCCCCCATGCCAAAGTGAATCTTGGAAGTGCCGAGGTGGTTCTGCACCCTACCATGTCATGGAACAGGAATGTTTTAAGCAATCATCATAGCATAAAATTTTGTATTAAGTTTGCATCCATGAGTCGATATTGAAGTTATTGAGCATCGACTCTTGGAGGTTTCAATGTAAATTAATAAAACTCGAATATTTTGGCGCACAATCATCTCATTTATGTTTATCCTGCATTTGCATATGTCGAACTCGTTTTTGAACCTGAGATGGAACTGGAAAAACGGTTTCACATTTTCAACTCACACCCGATTCAAGTTCGACTGAACTGCAATTTGCTTGAAGTTGATTTATTGACCAACCAAATTTCAAATCAGACGACAATGATGAAATGTTCGAGAATTTAAATTAACAAAGTTCCAGAAACAGGGGTGTCGACTCAATTTTGAAAATAAAATTCCCTGACTTTCCCTGACCTTCCAGTCGTTTTCCAGAAAAATTGCAGGCCACTCAATTAATTAATTTGAACCGAAATTAAGTAATTCAAAAAAGATACATATCCGAAAGTTTGCATGATGTAAAGTTTCACATACACATCATACTCATATTCAGTTTATTCATACTAGGTCGTATGAAGAAACTGAACAAAAGCTATTACTTTACTGAAATATATTTGTCAGATAACATTTGTTAGCGTTTATTCAAGTTGATATGATAAAACTGAGCAATTGAACAAAGATGTGCTCGGCTACTGACCTACCTCAAATATAGTATCACAAATTTCAGCCATAAACGACCAATTCTGGAACCTTTCCTAATTATACCTGATTACAACTTTTTTATATAAGAAGCAACACTATTACGATCATCCACCATGCTTTTTAAATGCAAGAAATTTATACTGAAATTTGGCTATTACTTTTCCAGGTAAAATTCTAGCCCCAATGCCAAAAAAACTTTTTTGGAGAATGGCTTCAAGAAATTCCACATATATTTCTCAGAAATTCCTCCTGAAATTCTTAAACAATTTTTACAGATATTCCTTCAATTCTTTTCCATGACGATTTCCTCTAAAAGCTCCCAATCTCCAGGGTTTTCTAAAAATTGTTAGAGTATTTCTTATAATCTTGAATTTCTCCAAGAATAGAATTTGGATTTTTCAGGATTATTTCAAGAATACGTCTAAAGATATTTTTCAGGAATCACATAGAGTTTTCCCAAAATGTATTCATTTTTTTTTAATATTTTTAATAATGCTTCACGATGATTAGTTACAGGTAATTTATTTTAGGTATCATTTTAGGATTCCGATATGAATAACGCCTAGGTTTTCTCCTCAAGGAGTTTATCTAAGTATTCTTAAGATGAAGATGCAACGAAACCACACCTAAAATATTCAAAGCACAAATCTAGAGAACAAACAGCTGTTCATGCTCCAAACTTGATCGATTGGTCACATGCTGATGATGATCAATCGATCCAATTCTCAGAGCGAACGATTACTTGGTCCATTAGATTTATGCTCTTGAAAATTTGAGGTGTGGCTTCGTTGTATCGTCAATTTAAGGTGATTATCAACAAAGCCAAATTTCGAATTTTCAAGCTCACAGATCTAGAGAACCTGATAACCATTCGCGTTAAAAATTTGATGGGTTGGTTGCATTCTGGAATGATCAAACGATCACATTTTCTGTTCAGAGCGCTGTTGGTTCTCTATTCCTATTTTATGAGCATCTCCAAGTAATCTCACAAAATGTCAACAGCTTTGTTGAATAGATTATTTCAAACAATATTCTTGAAATTTCTGCTTTTCAATAATGTTCTGGATAAAAATAAATCGAGAAATTTTAAGAGGCATCCTCAGAATTTCTAGAGGTATCTCCTGATTATTGTAAGAAAAAAAGCTGGTCATATCTATAAGACAGCTCCTGATAAAAAAACCTGAAGAAAGGCGGTATTATCTGAACAAACTATTTTTCAGAAACAACTTGAAAAAAAAAAACAAGAAATATCCTGCCC
The DNA here is from genome assembly GCF_002204515.2 of Aedes aegypti. NCBI lineage: Eukaryota > Metazoa > Arthropoda > Insecta > Diptera > Culicidae > Aedes > Aedes aegypti. Next base: position 9,918 of record NW_018735391.1, read on the forward strand.
ATATCCTAATATTTGAAACATACGTACTTTCGACAAAATTCGTATGTATTTATTTTCTCATGCTGCTATTTTACATCAAATAAGAGTAAAACTGTCCAGAAACATTGAACCGAAAAAACTGTACCATCATCAGGAACACAAAATCTAGAAAAACCAAATAGTGTTTAGAGCTAAAAAATTGATTGAGTCAGTAACAATTTCTTTTTCAAATAAAATTATTGTTTGATTCATCAGATTTATGCTCTTAAAATTTTGAGATACGGCTTTTATTCATCATCACTTAAATACGAGAATCCATATTGGTTTTTTCTCTATACTTAGTTTCATCAGTTCTACTTGATATTTTGAGCAATTTGATATATTTTTTTGAGCAAAATGCGCCCAAACTAGGCAATTAGTTGATCTAGGAAACTTAACAACAAAATATTTTTAAATTAATCCACGTCAATTTCGAAGAAGTTGTTCGGAGAGTACTGTTGATGCTTTTTAATTCTGAGGATAAATATAAGCAGTATAGTACAGTTTACTCTATTATGCATAAGAGCATTTCCTCAATGGTTCTGCAATTTTGAAAGATTGATTACCATTTTTATTCCTTATATGGTATTGCTGACTTAGCCTGAACAATATATTTTTCAGACAATCAACTCGTTTGATGTTGTAGCATTGATATTTTTTCCCTGACCTCAAGTGAAATTCCCTGACTTTCCCTGACTTTCCAGGTCAAAAATTGAATTCCCTGACATTCCCTGACTTTCCAGGTTTTTCCAGGTAGTCGACACCCTGAGAAAACTCCAGAATATTCTGCCAAAGGCGGCATCCATTTATTACGTAACGCTAAAATTGGAAATTTACGACCCCCCCCCCTCCGTAACGCTTTTTGTATGGAAGTTTTAAAAATTTTTGTATGGGTCGTAACGCTCGAGCATACTCACCCCCCCCCCCCCTCCCCCTTCGAGCGTTACGTAATTTGTGGATGCCGCCCAAGAGCTCTTGTAGTACTCCACAATTCGCAATTGTAATGTTCTAATCTTAAAATGTACTGTTGTAGTGCTCTTAAATAGCTGTTGTAGTGCTCACCGAAACTTTTCGATGAAACATTTCAAAGCGTTACTGACAGACAGACAACTCTGGGATTTTATATATATGATTTGTGATCACAAAAATGTCTTTTTATGTGAAATATAGGTGAAAAAGAGGTAGCTGATACAATAACTAGGTGTAAAGTTGCAGTAACAAACATTTTTGGATCTCTTTTTTGTCATTTTCTTCATGTCCTCGTTTGGTAAGATGAGGCGTTGTTAAAAATCACGCTGGATTTAATCCCAGGTCTCCTGTCAATTGACGCCGTTTCGGCGATCAGCTGTTCCGAAACGTCTCGTAAAATGGCTTATATATAAAAACGAGTTTTATAAGTGAAAAAGCAATATACACATGAATCAGATTATTGTGTGCCAAATCGAGTATCTATTTTTTACAGTGAAACATGCTAAACACCAAATTTCATGGTTACCATGATGCTCCCCCATAACAGCTTTGCAAAGCAATCCTGTTTATGAGTCGATATTTCCATGCATCATTACAACTATGATTTTGAAAGACAACAATAAATTATGGAACACTGCAACAGCTATTGAGTAGAATATTCGAGAAAATTATTCTCTCTAATTGACAGAACGTTCTGGAATTTTCGAAATATTTCACAGCTGAAGAAACACTACAACAGCATTTAAGGCTGTAATTCAGGGACGAAAATACTCAATCTACCCTCGCCTACATTGATACTTGCTGGGTAGAATCTTCGTTGATTTTTATTTGTTTTTATCCTCACCTTGACAACACAACAAAGATTGGCAAAGCGCTTGCGCAAGATTGTCAGTTTCCTTTTAACCTGCTGCTACTCAACCGCTTTTTGATAATCGGAAACAAAAAATGATATTCATTCTATCCAGCTTGACTATTTTACATTCCGCTTCGGGAAGTTGTAATTTTTGCACAAGTCACACTAAGGACGCGTCAATATAATCCATTCCGTGCATCGGATGCTACATTACCCGTATAGCAGCATATTTTTAATTAATTTGAACCTCATTGATAATCAATTTGCTAAAATTGCCACTCTTCTGCTTCTGATACTCAAAAACACCAACGACATACGGGCATCGTTGTTTGTTTTGCCCATCTACTTTTGTGCCATCTTCATTGGTACAATCATAATTGGTGATGGTGGCCTAAATTCAGTGAATTGAGTATAGTGAGCATGATTTTTTTTCGTCCCTGCTGTAATTATTCCAGATTAGAACATTACAACAGCATTGAGGCCACGTGTTCAATAGAGTATTGCCAGAGCATAAATTTAGGCGATTTGGCGGACATTAGTGCCATGCCATCATCAATTAAAACCATTATTTTCTACGGTTACACCCCCACTGGAACGGAATATAATTCTCAGCGTTTTACTAATAGAGCACTGTCACAGTTATGAACAGTGATTAATAGTCCATGTTGTCATTTTGCCGTTAAACATAAACATTATCAATCTTTGAAAGATTATGCATAGCTTTCCACTTTCAAATTTTGTTA
>NW_018735391.1:17500-95131 GCF_002204515.2 Aedes aegypti
CAAAAGAGTTATCAGGTCAAAATTCAATTACTAATAGCAGTCTGCCATCGTACGGTGTTATGTATCCAACAAGCAAGTTTTTGATTGCCGTCATGAACGACTCGTAAACCCCTCCTCCCGACACATTCTCCGTTTCATTCGTAGCCATCAGGCTGTGTGTTTTGTTGTTGCTCTAGAGTTCAGATAAGTTTATTCCTGTTTTCCAAGTTTACGCTGTATTAGCAGAGCGAATACGATTAGCAGCTCGACGAAATCTCAAGAAACAGTTACTACCTAAAATCGTTCGTTTTGACGCCTTCAACTATCCACACAAGTTCCATCTAGCTTCATACCACTCACGTGCATGCATCTCCTACCCGGACTTCATTGCCAGGTAGCAATCGTTCGTGCTGATTCTGCATAACTGTTGTTGTTGGGCATGCATCTCCTACCCGTGTCATTCGTAGCCATCAGGCTGTGTGTTTTGTTGTTGCTCAAGAGTTCAGATAAGTTTATTCCTGTTTTCCAAGTTTACGCTGTATTAGCAGGGCGAATACGATAACCAGCTCGGCGAAATCTCAAGAAACAGTTACTACCTAAATCGTTCGTTTTGACGCCTTCAACTATCCACACAAGTTCCATCTAGCTTCATACCACTCACGTGCATGCATCTCCTACCCGGACTTCATTGTCAGGTAGCAATCGTTCGTGCTGATTCTGCATAACTGTACCATTCCGTTTTTGCTTGTTTTGCTTAACTTCATTTTTTTCGGTATGCGTTGTTGAGCATCTGGCGCATACCACCGTGCAGTGATTGATTGTATATAATGAATGTGTGTCATCATATTTCACTCATCTTAAACAAAACTATGAAACCAGTTGATAATCCGTTTTCGACTGAGCACCCACAAACCGCTTCCAACGTCGTCATCCACATCGTTAACACACCCAGATTGTGGTGCAAAATTACTTCGGAAACGCGCGAAAACTAACTCGAGTGATCTGTGCAATCACAAAGCACCATGTAAGCATGGTATTCGCTAAGAGATTTGAGTCCGAATTCATGTTCTACTACAACTAGGCTGTCAAGGACAAGTGACGAACTCATTATGGCTTCATCGAATAGTGATCGTAGAACAGATTGTTTGTGAGCTTTTAAAAAATGGGAAAATCTTATAAATTTTTAATATTTGCATATAAATTCTCAAATTTACTTGATTCCAACGAAAATAGCTTTGACGCGAAGTGTCATACTAATACTCTTTACTTCTGCATTCGGTTTGCTTAACTGATTGACAGAAACTTTGTTATTTCGTTCAGTATGTTGTGGGTCACGCACTATCAAAGTTACCCCGTTTTACGGTAATGCCAACTTTCGACGGCAAAATTTAAGATAAAAATGTTTTCTACAGTGTGCAGGAATAATCAGATTATACTCCACAAAACTACCAAAGTTACCCCGCCTTGCGGTATGATTAAGTTTGTAACGGTTACCTCAGCTGAGAAACCTGATAAAGTCTAGAAGAACACGGTTTTCCTCATTCAAAACTGCATTTCGATAGTCCCGAAGATGGGGATCAGTGAGAGAGGTGGGTCCATGTATGTAGTGGATCAAAACACTACAACAGCACTTTATCTGCTGGGTAAGTGAACGGTATGTTACTGAAAGCATACTTTTTGGCGTTTCTTTCGGAATCTATGGTATGGTATGGTTTTCAACGGCAAATCGACGCGCGTACAGTATGGCTCATAAAAAAAAAAAAAAAAAAAAAAAAAAAAAAATACGGAAGGTGCAATCGCAACTACAGTCACCCCACAGTTATGGATCAACTAAGGGTCACTTTTCTGAACAAGACATGATTAAAATAAATGATCCATAACTGTGGTACGGGTTTCAATGCCCCACAGTTATGAATCAACGTTTGTGGGAATACGGTCGGAAAAAATATGATCGAGCATTTTATAATTGATTGCGATGTTGCACAGATTTATGGCTCACGTAGGTAAAATGTGTTCTGCGTAATTGCAACTCTGTTTGATGAGATATTCCCGTTTTAATCCAACTCTGATCCATATCAGAGTGCTATCCATAACTGTGGGGTGACTGTTGTTGTTGACAATATGAGTGTTTTCGGTCTCATAGTATGGGGACGGCTTTTTAGTGAACTTGTGGGCGCTTGAGACAGTTTGGCAGTCATGTGTATAACTTATGTCATTTGTGCCTATGCTTTGCCTCTTTTAATTGCGAACAACCTTCCCTTCTATTCCAATGTTGGGTCTTCCAGTTTTGATTTTTCACACTCTAACAACGCCCCGTATTATCCGCATCCATTTCGCCCAATTTCAGAATCCACTGACCTAATAACCGAATAACGATGAATGAATTAAACTCCTCTATGCGTAGTGTGCCTTTATTTGTATATTTTACTTTGAATTTTGGTTATTAGAAACGGAACTCCCCAGCATACAACAACACATCGAACCATTAGGCATTTGTCGATCAGCCACAATAAAATTTAACAATAAACTCATATTTATAAACAGCGTAAAACTATCTTTTCCTGAATAAAGAAATAAAGAATAAAGAAAAAAAAAATCCATTGTGAATGGTTCATTTTTCTTATCATTTGGATGTCGTTCATTCGAAACGGAATATTACGAATGTTATACTGTGAATATCATTCTAAAACAAAACACATTATAATGCAAAACTTCTTAAGGCCCGTCATTCGTTTTGGCAACAATGATGACTTTTCAGCATGCATTTCAAAGTGATAAAACTCAGTCGTGATAGTTTATATTGACTTGAAAAAGAATCACTGTACGCGCTAACATGCATAAAGTATGCTGATACTTTTTCAACTGATTTTCTTCGATTCGAAATCGTGAGATGAATTAGCAACAATCATTAACGACGCGTACAAATTTCAACGACGGCCTGCTTCGCCTTAACGGCTACGGGTTTGAATGATCGAAAAACAATTATGGATCCTGCTTCCTTAAACGCATAAAGTGATCAGTGAAAAATAGAAGCAACCGTTCCATCGGAAGCGATGCTGAGCTCCGCCAATGTGGATAGAACAGTGATAGTTATGCTTTCCAGCAAAGAAGCATGAGACACACCATCAGCAACAGTTTGTATTACCTCGAAAAGGAAAACCCCCGAGATACACGATAAGGAAATTGGCTATTATTTTGTGTTAAAAATGGGCTGCGTACATCCTTGGAGTTAGCATGTAAGTAGATTTTGAATACCATTTACCCAAGATTTGGAATTTTGAATACCATTTACCCAAGATTGGTATTTTTGTTTTATTTTTTATTTATTTATTATTTTTTTTTTTCTCTACTGGTTGGGACTGGACCTACCTCTCTGCCTGGCCCTTTTGCAGTTCGAGATCAGTGCGTTGTTCATTATTGAAAAAAAAAAGAAAAAAAAAAACGAACGAAGCAACACCTCAAATCGTCAAGCAAGAGCATAATTTCAGAAATTCAAGTTGAAAACAAATTGTTCGATTGATTATCGAGTGACCAATCGGTCAAGGTATCAGCTTGAAAGACTGTCTAGATGTGTGCTCTTCACCTTGAGATTCGCCTTGAGAAAATCATCGATCGTACGGTAAAAGGAATATTCTTAGTAGTAACTCTTTGATATGATCTTCATTGGTAGTCCTGAAAAGGACTGATTGGATAATGAATACTGTTTCACAGTACAGTTGCGGGTGCTTCCGAAAGTTGCTAACTTTACTTTTTGGCAGCGGTCTTCTTTGCGGCAGCTTTCTTGGCTGGGGCAGCCTTCTTCGGTTTTGGGGTCTTTGGCTTCTTTGCGGCGGTCTTCGAAGGTTTGGTGGCCTTTTGCTTCGGGGCAGCAGCCTTCTTTACACCTCCGGCCTTTTTGGCAGCCTTTGCACCGGCAGCTTTGGCTTTCTTCGCTGCAGCTGGCTTCTTGGCTTTCTTTTCGCCGGCTGGCTTCTTGGCCTTCTTCTCTCCAGCTGGTTTCTTGGCAGCCTTCTTCTTCTCTCCGGCAGCCTTCTTGGGTTTCTTCTCACCGGCCTTCTTCGTTTTCTTTTCACCGGCGGCCTTCTTAGCATCAGCCTTCAGTTTGAACGATCCGGAGGCACCAGTTCCCTTGGTTTGGACAAACTTGCCCTTTTCGACACCATTCTTCAGCGCCTTCTTCAGGAATGGGGCAAGCTTGGCGACATCGCATTTGTAGTTGGCAGCAATGTACTTCTTGATGGCCTGCAAGGAGGATCCGTTCCGTTCCTTCAGGGTTTTGATAGCAGCAACCACCATATCGTTCACCGGGGGATGGGTCGATGGCTTCTTTGGCTTGCCCTGTCCCTTAGGGGCCCTTGGCTTCTTGGCCTTGGCTGGCGAGACAGCAGGGGCTGCGGCAGCGGCTTCAGCGGCGACTTCAGACATTTTGAAAGGCAGAAATAGTAATGCTTACACGTTAGAGTAAACGAATGAAGACAAATCTGGCAACAGTACGGTGTTCGGAAGAGATGTCTGTGTTAGGGATGCAGACATGGTCGTCCACTGAATGACTGTTCGTGAAATATTGTATATTTTTTTGGTAACATCTTTCTAAAACTCAGTTTTCCGTTCTTCACTAAACATATTTACATTTTAGTATGTCCGTCTGGCGAGTATATGAATCTCGCTAGCAGCCCATTACCGCTACACTGGGCTGGCATTGAGAAAAGTACCACGTAAACATGTCGTAATGGCACTCGTGCTTCATATGGTGTGGCTTCGCTAGATAAAACAATTAATAGCAACTATTGAAACAATGCTATCATGCTTGCCGGTAATGAATTTAGAAACATCAATAGTCGCTCTTTGCGTTTACATTCATATATTATGAAAAATCCGTTACCTTATGGCTCATAACAGGTCTCAAACAAAGTCATTCCCAGTGCTGACGGGCGATGTTCGTGGGTTTGGTTTAAGTAAACTTTTAACAATGTTAATTTGATGGTTTTCCATAAACCATACCCACAACATGGGCTCGATAAAAATGTCAATCAATCAATTTTATTTTAATCTGTAAACAAAATAGTCATGTAACTCATAATCGTTTAAAAACAAAGCAACTCTCACCCGCTTGAGATATACCACCGTTGATTGTCCAATTTCAACAAATGCGTTGCCTTAGCCATCGATGCCACCGCACTGCACAGGATAGTGAATGTTTAGTTAAGATTTTGGTTTATGTTGAAATTTATAACTGCAAACTCGCTACAATAAAATACAATCTGTAATATCAGACAGCACACCCCGCAAGAACATCGCTGCCAGTGCGAGTCTGTAGGACATGCATAGCCCTGAATAAGAATCAACGCGTTAGGTCAGTGCCGCGTTTGTTGTAGTTTGGTTAATTAAACTTTCTGTCGGTTTCATTACTGTTAATTCCATGTAAGCAAGAAATTAAAAGAAGCTTTGGTAATCGATCCCCGAAATGTGAAACCGAAAAACGCGTGAGCACCAAACAATGTACGTGTACATACGGCACCTATACGTTTCCGGTTTAAGAATCGTTTTCGGGATGCAGCCGAAAGTTGCTGCAGTTGTTGATTATTTGTAGAACTGATTGATTGCTCGTCAGCCTTGAAGATCTGAGTACTGATATATAATGTCTGTCGTTAGGCCTGGTGGAACCCGCTCCGGTACGGAGAACAAGGACACCTCAATAGGGAAAATTTAATGCCCTACCTTCACCACTAGCACAAACGGCGCCGTCCATGAGCGTAGCATGAGCTCCATGGTTCATATTTTAAAAGATTGAAATTAAGTTCACGTACTTTGGCGTGATTTGAGATTCTAACGTAATGGGCTCACTAAATAGCTCACTCACTTTGTTGAATATGTTACTTTTGCTACTAGGCTAGATCGATATATTGCTTTGCTGCTGTCTGATACGAGAAGGCAGACCGTTTCACTCATAATGATATTATTTTCTCTCTGTGCGATACCTGAAAGTAGGCAGCAAATCATACAGGTTGAGTTTAGGGCGTCATTGCACTATTCGGTAAGTATTGTCAGTTCAGTCAGGCTTTTTGCAAAGCATAGAGGTCCAAGTAGATATTTTGAAACAACCAAAGGTTGGTAACAAGTAGTCGGGGGATCAATTTGACATTGAATCATGTAAGCAAACTACGATGGGGTGGTATGATGTTCGCCATTACGAAACAGTCGGTTTAGCTATTGAGTATTACAGTCGCTGCGAAGGGTCATTTTTTCCGAATTTAACTCTTTTCTATGATTGAAATAGTGGCCCTGAAAAGGGCCTTTTGGTTTGCTGCGATTATTCGATGTCGGTCGTCATTTACTTGGAGCTGGTGTACTTGGTGACGGCCTTGGTGCCTTCGGAAACAGCATGCTTAGCCAATTCTCCTGGAAGCAGAAGACGGACGGCGGTTTGAATTTCGCGGGAAGTGATTGTCGAGCGCTTGTTGTAGTGAGCAAGACGGGAGGCTTCGGCGGCAATACGTTCAAAGATGTCGTTGACGAAGCTGTTCATGATGCTCATAGCCTTTGAAGAAACGCCAGTGTCGGGATGGACTTGCTTCAACACCTTGTAGATGTAGATGGCATAGCTCTCCTTCCTGCGCTGCTTCTTCTTCTTCTTGTCGCCCTTGACAATGTTCTTCTGGGCCTTGCCGGATTTCTTCGCGGCCTTTCCACTGGTTTTCGGTGCCATCGCTATAGGTTTGACGTTGTTTTCGATCCAAAGGGAAACAGAAACTGATGCCGTTCGATTTGTTGTTGTTGTTGTTGTTTGAGAGGGACTTTAACCCGAAGGTCATTCGTCCCTTATCGCTGGGTTTTACAGTTGGTCCAGTAATCCGGTGGTGGTTAAAAATGCGATTAAAGCTTCCTCGTTTGGTGGCGATAACGTCTCTTCCAGGGTGCCGTCCAAATTACAAGCCAAGCGTTCAGTGTTGTAACATTGACAGTCAATCAAAATATGGTGGACAGTTAAGGGGGTACCGCAAGATGTGCAAGTAGGGGGATCTATTTTGTCAATACGGTAACTATGGGTTAAACGGGTGTGACCAATTCGTAAACGGGTTAAAATGCGACGATGTTTGGGGTTAATGTTATCGGGCCAGGGGAAAGTGGATGATTTTAATCTTCTGAGAGCAATATCCCTGCTGTTGTACCATTTAGTGCTCCAGGAGTCATGGATCTTCTCCTTTGTCCATCTCTGAGCGTCGATGGATGGAATAGAAACATCCTCTGGGTTCATGCTGCGACCTACACCTGCTAACCGGTCAGCCTCCTCATTACCGTGGATGCCAGAGTGACCTGGCACCCAACAGAAGGTGGCTCTGTTGACCAAAGCAAGTCTTTCGGCCTCCTGAAGCCAGGGGTGTTTCAAGGAGTAAGAATCCATTTCTCGAAGACAACTAGCAGAATCGCTGAAGATTACTATGGGATGATCCGATAGGGTGGAACAGAGGTGAGTGGCTTTTAGAAGGGCATATGCTTCGGCACTAAATATGGAACAAGATGGGGGGAGGGCAGCACTGATGTTTGGGAGTGTAGAGTAGCTAGCAATGCCATAACCAACATAACCATTACATACAGAACCATCTGTATATATTGTTAGGTGGTTGGAGTATTTTTCAGAGCGGAGTTTGTTGAAGTGTGATTGAATTATAGAATGTGGATCACCAGCTTTGACCTGATCTAGAAGAGAGAGATCTATTTTTGGGGTGGGTTGATTCCATGACTTGGTTTTGGATCTAGGTAATACGGCTATTTCTGGAAGCGATTGGTTTGTGAGGGATTGGAATAAGTCAGAGGCTCGTGTGACCAGGGGAACGTCATTTCGACCCCCCAGACTCAGCCATCTGATAGCTTTGGAAACAACGTTAGTTGTTAAGGAATAGTCAAAAGGGAGTTGTCCGCATTCAGCCATAATGGATAAGATGGGACTGGTAGCAAAAGCTCCTGAAGCTAGACGGACAGCTTTATTATACAGTGGGCTTAATTTGTTGCTTACCAAATCACCACCTCTGCTGAAGAGGCCAACACCATAGAACATCTTAGGTAGAATCCAACTGTTGACGATTTGTAGGATAGATGTTCGGTGGGCGCAAGGTATACGGGAGCCGATTACTTTTATGAGATTAAGTCTTTGGTTGATGGATTTGCGGACGCTATTAAGGTGCTGCCTGAAGCTAAGGGTTCGGTCGAGATGAATACCAAGGATTTTGAGGGATATTTGGGATTTTATAATTGTATTATTTAAAATGATGTCGGGGAGTTTTGACATCTTTTTTCTGTTGCGACTGATGTGTAGAAGTTGGGATTTTTCAGGGGATATAGTGAAACCGTGTTCGTCAGCCCATTTTGAAACACTCAGAACTGCTGATTGAATTCGTTTTCTGGACAGAGATTTTATGCTGTGGAAGGTGAGTATGGTGATGTCGTCCGCATAGACTAGTATGAAGATATTGGGCGGAATGTCCTTGAATAGCGATTGGATGCAGATAAGGAAGAGTGTTGGGGCAATTACCGAACCTTGAGGAATACCATTTTCTTGACATCTCAACTCAGATCGGTTGTTGCCTAAGATGACCCTAAATCTCCTATCCTGAAGGAAGCTTTGGACGTAATGACCCATGCGACCTTTGATTCCCCATTCTTCAAAAGATTTGAGAATGGGAAAACGCCACGCACGGTCGTATGCTTTCGACAGGTCAAGGGATACAACGTCACCATGTATTCCCCTTTCCAGGTGTGAGTTAATGATATCTTCAAGTTCGGTAAGATAGTCATCAGAGCTTTTATCTGGGCGGAAAGCAAACTGTCGATTATCTAGTAAACCACGAGATTCCAGAAGAGTGATGAGTCGTCTGTTAACCATTTTCTCAAGAATCTTCCCAATACAGTTTAATAAAGTAATGGGGCGGAAACTGTCGGCATTATTTCTATCTTTATCGGGTTTGGGAATGGGAACAACTAATCCTTCCTTCCAAGAGTTAGGGATTTCACCGCGGTTCCAAATGTCGTTGAATATTGTAAGGAGGATGGATTTACCTATTAGGGGAAGGTTCTTGAGAAGTGGATAACCTACATCATCCGGGCCAGCTGATGACCCGTGGACTCTGTGTAAAGCCCAATCTAACTCTTCATATGAAAAATCACAGTTATACTCTAGATTTTCATCAGTATTGAAATTGGGAGGAGATGCTTCTATGGTGTTTTTGTGGGAAATGAAGTTATCAGAGTAATTGGAGGAGGAAGATGATTGGGAAAAGTGATCAGCAAGATGTTCGGTAATAATTGAAGGATTGTCAGTGATTTGATTACTGATTTTTAGTTTAATAGGCTGTCTACTTTTACTACCGTTTAATCGATGGACTTTGTCCCACAGTTCTTTTGAAGTACTGTCAGGGTTAATTGAGGAAATGAATTCGTCCCAGCTGTCCTGTTTGGCCTGTTTAATGACCGATCTGGCTGCATTCCTAGCAGCTTTGAATTCAGAAAAAGTGGTAGAGTCTTTACGATCTTCCTTTGCAATCTTCTGAAGAGCACGTAGTTTTTTGCGACGGAGTTTGACTGCAGAACGAACCTCGGGGTTCCACCATGGAACCGACTTTTTACCGGGAGAACCATTGGTTCTGGGAATGTGGTGCGTAGCTATGGCAAACAATTGTTGAACGAATTCCTCAGCTGAGGAAGGGGCTCTGTTGGAAAATACCGAGAAGACCTCGTTTTGATAGCTAGGCCAGTCAGCCAGCTCATACTTCCAACGAGGACGGCAGGAAGACACAGGAGGAGCTCTATTCAGTTGGATAACAATAGGAAGATGGTCACTACCACAACAGTCATTGTGGACCATCCAAGACAGCTGGGAATTGAGGCTATGGGAGGATACTGAAAGGTCTAAGGCTGATGATTGACCAGTTGAGAGACTGATTCTAGTGTGACTACCATCGTTCAGCAGAGTCATGCCATATTCGTCAAAGAGTTGGCATAAAATCGATCCTCTAGCATCATTACGATGGCAGCCCCAAAGAGTTGAATGACCGTTAAAATCACCCATTAGGAGAACAGGGGATGATATTTGGTCAAGTATTTTGGCAAGACTAGCTTTAATGGGGAGGTTATGTGAGGGAGAGATATAAATGGAAACCAGTGTGATTTTCAAGGGGAAATCAATTTCTATGGCTACTGCGAATAAAGAATCATATGAAGGGAGAGAAATTCTACGATGAGGAATATCAGATTTTATGGCTAAACTTGTACCGGTTTTGTAGGGATTATCAGGGTTTTCGCAAATGTACAGATCATAACCTTTGATGAAGTTTATTGATGTTGAATTGGGAATCATTGTTTCCTGTAACGCTAAAGCAATAGGGTTGAATTGAGAAATTAATAATTGTAATTCTGAGAGTTTACCTTTAAGTCCGAAGAGATTCCATTGTAATGCTAGGCAGGATTGAGTTGGTTGGTTAGAGGACGATTGACTATTTATGGGGTTTGATGTGTTGGCCATTGTGAGATTGTGAGTGAGGGGAGTTGAGACGAGTGGAATCCATTAGAGTTTGCAGTTGGTCGAGAGTGCCAGGGTGGTTTGGGGGAGATTTGTAGTTGAATGGGGGATAAGCAAGATCAGAAGATTGTTGCGATTGGTCAGCACTTGCTTTTTTAACAATGGGGGCATGAATTTCCGTGGTTGGATGACGTTTGTGTTTCTGAACGCTTGGCTTTGGAAGGACAGCACTTACCTGGTTCGAGACGCCTACACTGGGTTGTCCGGGGGCACTCTGCTTGGCACTGGAATCCGTTTCCATTTCGGAGCCGCTACCTTCATCCTTCATAATCTGGATCTTGCGGGATCGCTTCTTCTCCTTCTTACTGGTGCACTTCTTTTCAAGTTCCTCGATCCTGCTGGTTAGCTTGCTGATGGTTTCGGTCAGTTGCTTGATCAAGTCGTCTTTGGCTTTCAGTTGATCCGATTGTCCCGTAGATGTACGGGCGTTGACCAACCTCTGTTGAACTGCTGAGCTGACGGCAGCATAGGAACCGCCGCCGGATTGGATCTGCTTCTTCGCTTCTTCCTGGGAAATGCCTTTGGTGAATCGCAGCCTAACGATTTCTTTCTCCATCGCGTACACCGGGCAGGATCGGTTAGCAGGTCCGTGGGCACCTTGGCAGTGCTGGCAGAAAGGGGCAGCGTTGCACTCCCCTTCGAGATCGTGGGTTTTGGAGCAGTTTCGGCACTTTGCAGCGCCTTTGCACCGGAGTTTGGAGTGGCCATAGTTGAAGCACTTGTAGCATATCATCGGGTCCGGGATGTACATGCGTGTCTTGATACGCAGTGGTCCGACCTTGATGTGTTCGGGCACTGCTGTTCCGTTCAGCGTCAGAATGACAGTTGGGGTATTAACCGGCTTGCCATCCTGCATTCGGGTGATCCGTTTTACACCGACCACTCCGTCCTTGGCCAGCCATTCCATCAGCTCTTGTTCCGTCTTGTTTTGGATTTCACGACATGAAATCACGCAGCGCCTTTTGTTGAAGACGGGGTGGAGTTCCACCGTCACCGCCATTCCGTTGAAAAGCTTCTTCATGCTGAGCAGTTTCCTTACCTGCCCAGCGTCACGTACTCGCAGCACATACTTCATCCCGTTCGCTTCCGTTGTGGTGTTTTCGATTTCGCCGACGAGGTCCTGCATTGATTTGCCCACGATAAATGGGCACAGCTTCGTTTCACCGTCCGTTGCATACAAGGAAAGGATTTGCAGCTGGCCGATGCCTACGCCGCCCATCCATTCCGGAACCGTTGGACCGCCATTGAACGCCGTGGGGGGAAGCCCAGGGTCCCACCCCGAACTCGCCGCCATGCTCGTTCGCACTTCTTCGCGCAAAGACTCTCTTTGCACTGTATCACTTTTTTCACACTAATGGTATAAAGTCTTTACCGTATCACTGTTACTGTCACTGTCACTGTACCACTGAAAAGTGGTTAACTGTTTCTTCAACCGCGATCGGTTGGAATGTCACTGCACTGCTCACTGTTGATTCGCTCGGAAAATACTCGCTCTCGAATACACGTCCGCGCGCGCTGGTGGTTGAAAACTGATGATGATGATGCCGTTCGACCGGAGCGGTTTATCTTTTATACTCGTAGAATAGAGAGCACCGCTACGCCCCTTCGATTTGTTTGCTGTTTCGATGTTTCCACTTCTACCTCCCTGGTATTGGTACATCGCAGTGCTGCGCATGTATAAAATAACCCTCGTTCTGGCGATTCCCCATCAGTACAGTTTACGTACGCTTTGTAAACGTTTCTCTGTTAGTTAAACTCAAACCTACTATCTCATAATGTCTGGCCGCGGCAAAGGAGGCAAAGTTAAGGGAAAGGCAAAGTCCCGTTCCAACCGGGCAGGATTGCAGTTCCCGGTCGGTCGTATCCACCGTCTGCTCAGGAAGGGCAACTACGCCGAGCGAGTTGGTGCTGGCGCTCCAGTCTACTTGGCTGCCGTCATGGAATATCTGGCTGCTGAAGTTCTGGAATTGGCGGGAAACGCTGCTCGTGATAACAAGAAGACCAGAATCATTCCCCGTCATCTGCAGTTGGCCATCCGTAACGATGAGGAATTGAACAAACTGCTGTCTGGCGTTACCATTGCACAGGGTGGTGTGTTGCCAAACATTCAGGCTGTTCTGTTGCCCAAGAAAACCGAAAAGAAGGCCTAAATTACTTCCCGCTCGACTGAAGACCGTGCGCATCAAACCAAAACCGTCCTTTTCAGGACGACAATATTCGTTCTACCGCTAGAGAGTTGTTCGAAATTATGTATTTGGTGTAAAGTAAACTATTGTATAAGTACGTCTAGGTGTCAATTGCAAATAATATCCAACTACTATCGGCACACAGCACGTCAGCCACTCGCCGTCGTTGGTGGTGCTACCAATCGCATTCGTTTAGCACCAACCACTGCTGCTTGCATCTGGATTGTGTGCTGTTTTGCTGGTGGAAAAAAACATCCCAGTAGTGTTAGTTTGTCATAAACAAAGGTGCGCTTAGAGTTAAGTCACAGGAATGTTATTAGTTTGTCATAAACAAAGGTGTGCTTAGAGTTAAGTTACGAGGAATGTTATTCTCAACTTCCACCTAGATTGTGTGCTGTTTTGCTGGTGGAAACATGCCAGCAGTGTTAGTTTGTCATTATCAAAGGTGGGCTTTGAGTTAAGTTTTCTAGGTGAATATCGAGCATCCTCACACACCACATCCTCCATCGTTTGCCATAAAGGGGTAGAAGTTTGAAATATGGGTAGAGAAATCACGGCTGATGCTGAAGCCGTTTCATTGTCATTTTGCCTACCGACTTGTGCACTCGATACAAACGGAACACATATGTCGTTACCTGCGTCGTTCAGTCTGCCCTGCCGTTAAAAACAATAATGGCGTAATGTAATGTAACCGATTAATTGGCTAGCGTAGGCTAGGCGTAGCGTAATGTAACCGATTCATTGGCTCTTTCACGATAGCGAGAGATACGAAGATGTTGGAAGTCGAATGGTGTATTTTAGCCGAAATGCGCCAAGAGTTAGTCTAGATTTAGCGAAAATATGGGAATAAGTTGACTTCGTCAGTTATTCCGAGGGAATAATTCCTGATAACTCTTTTGTGGAATGTGGTAGTGGCCCTGAAAAGGGCCGTTTTTTAACGTAGACCAAATTTAGGCACGTTCTCCACGGATACGGCGAGCCAGCTGAATGTCCTTGGGCATGATAGTGACACGCTTGGCGTGGATGGCGCACAGGTTGGTATCTTCGAAAAGACCGACCAGATAGGCCTCGCTAGCTTCCTGTAGGGCCATGACAGCCGAGCTCTGGAAGCGCAGGTCAGTCTTGAAGTCCTGAGCAATTTCACGAACCAGGCGCTGGAAGGGCAGCTTGCGGATCAGCAGCTCAGTTGACTTCTGATAGCGACGGATTTCACGCAGAGCGACGGTTCCTGGCCGATAACGATGGGGCTTCTTGACTCCTCCGGTAGCCGGGGCGCTCTTGCGAGCGGCTTTGGTAGCCAGCTGCTTGCGAGGAGCCTTTCCTCCAGTAGACTTACGGGCAGTCTGCTTGGTACGAGCCATTGTATGATGGTGAAGTTTGTTTTACAATCCAAACGAATGCGTTGAAACGAGGCGAAATAATGAGGGTCGAAAACTCGACGTCTACTTTTATATGCTTGTTTCGACGCAGGCAACCAATCAGAAGCCCCGAAAGAATAGGAAAAGCAAGAATGGCAAGAAGAAAGCACCCCTCGTGCGGGTATAAAAGTGGCAGTCCGCCAGCGGAAGGCATCAGTTTCATTACAACCGTAGTCGAACACCGAACTAAACATACAAAATGACTGGCCGTGGTAAGGGAGGCAAAGGACTAGGAAAAGGAGGCGCTAAGCGTCATCGCAAGGTTTTGCGTGATAACATCCAGGGTATCACCAAGCCCGCCATCCGTCGTTTGGCTCGTCGTGGTGGAGTCAAGCGTATCTCTGGTCTTATCTACGAGGAAACCCGTGGAGTGCTGAAGGTATTCCTGGAAAATGTCATTCGTGATGCTGTTACCTACACTGAACACGCCAAGCGTAAAACCGTAACCGCCATGGATGTTGTCTACGCTCTGAAGCGTCAGGGACGTACTCTGTACGGTTTCGGAGGTTAAATCGTATCCATATTTCCGCTCTCAAAACGGCCCTTTTCAGGGCCACCAAACACATTCCCAAAAGAGTTATCAGGTCAAAATTCAATTACTAATAGCAGTCTGCCATCGTACGGTGTTATGTATCCAACAAGCAAGTTTTTGATTGCCGTCATGAACGACTCGTAAACCCCTCCTCCCGACACATTCTCCGTTTCATTCGTAGCCATCAGGCTGTGTGTTTTGTTGTTGCTCTAGAGTTCAGATAAGTTTATTCCTGTTTTCCAAGTTTACGCTGTATTAGCAGAGCGAATACGATTAGCAGCTCGACGAAATCTCAAGAAACAGTTACTACCTAAATCGTTCGTTTTGACGCCTTCAACTATCCACACAAGTTCCATCTAGCTTCATACCACTCACGTGCATGCATCTCCTACCCGGACTTCATTGCCAGGTAGCAATCGTTCGTGCTGATTCTGCATAACTGTTGTTGTTGGGCATGCATCTCCTACCCGTGTCATTCGTAGCCATCAGGCTGTGTGTTTTGTTGTTGCTCAAGAGTTCAGATAAGTTTATTCCTGTTTTCCAAGTTTACGCTGTATTAGCAGGGCGAATACGATAACCAGCTCGGCGAAATCTCAAGAAACAGTTACTACCTAAATCGTTCGTTTTGACGCCTTCAACTATCCACACAAGTTCCATCTAGCTTCATACCACTCACGTGCATGCATCTCCTACCCGGACTTCATTGTCAGGTAGCAATCGTTCGTGCTGATTCTGCATAACTGTACCATTCCGTTTTTGCTTGTTTTGCTTAACTTCATTTTTTTCGGTATGCGTTGTTGAGCATCTGGCGCATACCACCGTGCAGTGATTGATTGTATATAATGAATGTGTGTCATCATATTTCACTCATCTTAAACAAAACTATGAAACCAGTTGATAATCCGTTTTCGACTGAGCACCCACAAACCGCTTCCAACGTCGTCATCCACATCGTTAACACACCCAGATTGTGGTGCAAAATTACTTCGGAAACGCGCGAAAACTAACTCGAGTGATCTGTGCAATCACAAAGCACCATGTAAGCATGGTATTCGCTAAGAGATTTGAGTCCGAATTCATGTTCTACTACAACTAGGCTGTCAAGGACAAGTGACGAACTCATTATGGCTTCATCGAATAGTGATCGTAGAACAGATTGTTTGTGAGCTTTTAAAAAATGGGAAAATCTTATAAATTTTTAATATTTGCATATAAATTCTCAAATTTACTTGATTCCAACGAAAATAGCTTTGACGCGAAGTGTCATACTAATACTCTTTACTTCTGCATTCGGTTTGCTTAACTGATTGACAGAAACTTTGTTATTTCGTTCAGTATGTTGTGGGTCACGCACTATCAAAGTTACCCCGTTTTACGGTAATGCCAACTTTCGACGGCAAAATTTAAGATAAAAATGTTTTCTACAGTGTGCAGGAATAATCAGATTATACTCCACAAAACTACCAAAGTTACCCCGCCTTGCGGTATGATTAAGTTTGTAACGGTTACCTCAGCTGAGAAACCTGATAAAGTCTAGAAGAACACGGTTTTCCTCATTCAAAACTGCATTTCGATAGTCCCGAAGATGGGGATCAGTGAGAGAGGTGGGTCCATGTATGTAGTGGATCAAAACACTACAACAGCACTTTATCTGCTGGGTAAGTGAACGGTATGTTACTGAAAGCATACTTTTTGGCGTTTCTTTCGGAATCTATGGTATGGTATGGTTTTCAACGGCAAATCGACGCGCGTACAGTATGGCTCATAAAAAAAAAAAAAAAAAAAAAAAAAAATACGGAAGGTGCAATCGCAACTACAGTCACCCCACAGTTATGGATCAACTAAGGGTCACTTTTCTGAACAAGACATGATTAAAATAAATGATCCATAACTGTGGTACGGGTTTCAATGCCCCACAGTTATGAATCAACGTTTGTGGGAATACGGTCGGAAAAAATATGATCGAGCATTTTATAATTGATTGCGATGTTGCACAGATTTATGGCTCACGTAGGTAAAATGTGTTCTGCGTAATTGCAACTCTGTTTGATGAGATATTCCCGTTTTAATCCAACTCTGATCCATATCAGAGTGCTATCCATAACTGTGGGGTGACTGTTGTTGTTGACAATATGAGTGTTTTCGGTCTCATAGTATGGGGACGGCTTTTAGTGAACTTGTGGGCGCTTGAGACAGTTTGGCAGTCATGTGTATAACTTATGTCATTTGTGCCTATGCTTTGCCTCTTTTAATTGCGAACAACCTTCCCTTCTATTCCAATGTTGGGTCTTCCAGTTTTGATTTTTCACACTCTAACAACGCCCCGTATTATCCGCATCCATTTCGCCCAATTTCAGAATCCACTGACCTAATAACCGAATAACGATGAATGAATTAAACTCCTCTATGCGTAGTGTGCCTTTATTTGTATATTTTACTTTGAATTTTGGTTATTAGAAACGGAACTCCCCAGCATACAACAACACATCGAACCATTAGGCATTTGTCGATCAGCCACAATAAAATTTAACAATAAACTCATATTTATAAACAGCGTAAAACTATCTTTTCCTGAATAAAGAAATAAAGAATAAAGAAAAAAAAATCCATTGTGAATGGTTCATTTTTCTTATCATTTGGATGTCGTTCATTCGAAACGGAATATTACGAATGTTATACTGTGAATATCATTCTAAAACAAAACACATTATAATGCAAAACTTCTTAAGGCCCGTCATTCGTTTTGGCAACAATGATGACTTTTCAGCATGCATTTCAAAGTGATAAAACTCAGTCGTGATAGTTTATATTGACTTGAAAAAGAATCACTGTACGCGCTAACATGCATAAAGTATGCTGATACTTTTTCAACTGATTTTCTTCGATTCGAAATCGTGAGATGAATTAGCAACAATCATTAACGACGCGTACAAATTTCAACGACGGCCTGCTTCGCCTTAACGGCTACGGGTTTGAATGATCGAAAAACAATTATGGATCCTGCTTCCTTAAACGCATAAAGTGATCAGTGAAAAATAGAAGCAACCGTTCCATCGGAAGCGATGCTGAGCTCCGCCAATGTGGATAGAACAGTGATAGTTATGCTTTCCAGCAAAGAAGCATGAGACACACCATCAGCAACAGTTTGTATTACCTCGAAAAGGAAAACCCCCGAGATACACGATAAGGAAATTGGCTATTATTTTGTGTTAAAAATGGGCTGCGTACATCCTTGGAGTTAGCATGTAAGTAGATTTTGAATACCATTTACCCAAGATTTGGAATTTTGAATACCATTTACCCAAGATTGGTATTTTTGTTTTATTTTTTATTTATTTATTATTTTTTTTTCTCTACTGGTTGGGACTGGACCTACCTCTCTGCCTGGCCCTTTTGCAGTTCGAGATCAGTGCGTTGTTCATTATTGAAAAAAAAAAAGAAAAAAAAAAACGAACGAAGCAACACCTCAAATCGTCAAGCAAGAGCATAATTTCAGAAATTCAAGTTGAAAACAAATTGTTCGATTGATTATCGAGTGACCAATCGGTCAAGGTATCAGCTTGAAAGACTGTCTAGATGTGTGCTCTTCACCTTGAGATTCGCCTTGAGAAAATCATCGATCGTACGGTAAAAGGAATATTCTTAGTAGTAACTCTTTGATATGATCTTCATTGGTAGTCCTGAAAAGGACTGATTGGATAATGAATACTGTTTCACAGTACAGTTGCGGGTGCTTCCGAAAGTTGCTAACTTTACTTTTTGGCAGCGGTCTTCTTTGCGGCAGCTTTCTTGGCTGGGGCAGCCTTCTTCGGTTTTGGGGTCTTTGGCTTCTTTGCGGCGGTCTTCGAAGGTTTGGTGGCCTTTTGCTTCGGGGCAGCAGCCTTCTTTACACCTCCGGCCTTTTTGGCAGCCTTTGCACCGGCAGCTTTGGCTTTCTTCGCTGCAGCTGGCTTCTTGGCTTTCTTTTCGCCGGCTGGCTTCTTGGCCTTCTTCTCTCCAGCTGGTTTCTTGGCAGCCTTCTTCTTCTCTCCGGCAGCCTTCTTGGGTTTCTTCTCACCGGCCTTCTTCGTTTTCTTTTCACCGGCGGCCTTCTTAGCATCAGCCTTCAGTTTGAACGATCCGGAGGCACCAGTTCCCTTGGTTTGGACAAACTTGCCCTTTTCGACACCATTCTTCAGCGCCTTCTTCAGGAATGGGGCAAGCTTGGCGACATCGCATTTGTAGTTGGCAGCAATGTACTTCTTGATGGCCTGCAAGGAGGATCCGTTCCGTTCCTTCAGGGTTTTGATAGCAGCAACCACCATATCGTTCACCGGGGGATGGGTCGATGGCTTCTTTGGCTTGCCCTGTCCCTTAGGGGCCCTTGGCTTCTTGGCCTTGGCTGGCGAGACAGCAGGGGCTGCGGCAGCGGCTTCAGCGGCGACTTCAGACATTTTGAAAGGCAGAAATAGTAATGCTTACACGTTAGAGTAAACGAATGAAGACAAATCTGGCAACAGTACGGTGTTCGGAAGAGATGTCTGTGTTAGGGATGCAGACATGGTCGTCCACTGAATGACTGTTCGTGAAATATTGTATATTTTTTTGGTAACATCTTTCTAAAACTCAGTTTTCCGTTCTTCACTAAACATATTTACATTTTAGTATGTCCGTCTGGCGAGTATATGAATCTCGCTAGCAGCCCATTACCGCTACACTGGGCTGGCATTGAGAAAAGTACCACGTAAACATGTCGTAATGGCACTCGTGCTTCATATGGTGTGGCTTCGCTAGATAAAACAATTAATAGCAACTATTGAAACAATGCTATCATGCTTGCCGGTAATGAATTTAGAAACATCAATAGTCGCTCTTTGCGTTTACATTCATATATTATGAAAAATCCGTTACCTTATGGCTCATAACAGGTCTCAAACAAAGTCATTCCCAGTGCTGACGGGCGATGTTCGTGGGTTTGGTTTAAGTAAACTTTTAACAATGTTAATTTGATGGTTTTCCATAAACCATACCCACAACATGGGCTCGATAAAAATGTCAATCAATCAATTTTATTTTAATCTGTAAACAAAATAGTCATGTAACTCATAATCGTTTAAAAACAAAGCAACTCTCACCCGCTTGAGATATACCCACCGTTGATTGTCCAATTTCAACAAATGCGTTGCCTTAGCCATCGATGCCACCGCACTGCACAGGATAGTGAATGTTTAGTTAAGATTTTGGTTTATGTTGAAATTTATAACTGCAAACTCGCTACAATAAAATACAATCTGTAATATCAGACAGCACACCCCGCAAGAACATCGCTGCCAGTGCGAGTCTGTAGGACATGCATAGCCCTGAATAAGAATCAACGCGTTAGGTCAGTGCCGCGTTTGTTGTAGTTTGGTTAATTAAACTTTCTGTCGGTTTCATTACTGTTAATTCCATGTAAGCAAGAAATTAAAAGAAGCTTTGGTAATCGATCCCCGAAATGTGAAACCGAAAAACGCGTGAGCACCAAACAATGTACGTGTACATACGGCACCTATACGTTTCCGGTTTAAGAATCGTTTTCGGGATGCAGCCGAAAGTTGCTGCAGTTGTTGATTATTTGTAGAACTGATTGATTGCTCGTCAGCCTTGAAGATCTGAGTACTGATATATAATGTCTGTCGTTAGGCCTGGTGGAACCCGCTCCGGTACGGAGAACAAGGACACCTCAATAGGGAAAATTTAATGCCCTACCTTCACCACTAGCACAAACGGCGCCGTCCATGAGCGTAGCATGAGCTCCATGGTTCATATTTTAAAAGATTGAAATTAAGTTCACGTACTTTGGCGTGATTTGAGATTCTAACGTAATGGGCTCACTAAATAGCTCACTCACTTTGTTGAATATGTTACTTTTGCTACTAGGCTAGATCGATATATTGCTTTGCTGCTGTCTGATACGAGAAGGCAGACCGTTTCACTCATAATGATATTATTTTCTCTCTGTGCGATACCTGAAAGTAGGCAGCAAATCATACAGGTTGAGTTTAGGGCGTCATTGCACTATTCGGTAAGTATTGTCAGTTCAGTCAGGCTTTTTGCAAAGCATAGAGGTCCAAGTAGATATTTTGAAACAACCAAAGGTTGGTAACAAGTAGTCGGGGGATCAATTTGACATTGAATCATGTAAGCAAACTACGATGGGGTGGTATGATGTTCGCCATTACGAAACAGTCGGTTTAGCTATTGAGTATTACAGTCGCTGCGAAGGGTCATTTTTTCCGAATTTAACTCTTTTCTATGATTGAAATAGTGGCCCTGAAAAGGGCCTTTTGGTTTGCTGCGATTATTCGATGTCGGTCGTCATTTACTTGGAGCTGGTGTACTTGGTGACGGCCTTGGTGCCTTCGGAAACAGCATGCTTAGCCAATTCTCCTGGAAGCAGAAGACGGACGGCGGTTTGAATTTCGCGGGAAGTGATTGTCGAGCGCTTGTTGTAGTGAGCAAGACGGGAGGCTTCGGCGGCAATACGTTCAAAGATGTCGTTGACGAAGCTGTTCATGATGCTCATAGCCTTTGAAGAAACGCCAGTGTCGGGATGGACTTGCTTCAACACCTTGTAGATGTAGATGGCATAGCTCTCCTTCCTGCGCTGCTTCTTCTTCTTCTTGTCGCCCTTGACAATGTTCTTCTGGGCCTTGCCGGATTTCTTCGCGGCCTTTCCACTGGTTTTCGGTGCCATCGCTATAGGTTTGACGTTGTTTTCGATCCAAAGGGAAACAGAAACTGATGCCGTTCGATTTGTTGTTGTTGTTGTTGTTTGAGAGGGACTTTAACCCGAAGGTCATTCGTCCCTTATCGCTGGGTTTTACAGTTGGTCCAGTAATCCGGTGGTGGTTAAAAATGCGATTAAAGCTTCCTCGTTTGGTGGCGATAACGTCTCTTCCAGGGTGCCGTCCAAATTACAAGCCAAGCGTTCAGTGTTGTAACATTGACAGTCAATCAAAATATGGTGGACAGTTAAGGGGGTACCGCAAGATGTGCAAGTAGGGGGATCTATTTTGTCAATACGGTAACTATGGGTTAAACGGGTGTGACCAATTCGTAAACGGGTTAAAATGCGACGATGTTTGGGGTTAATGTTATCGGGCCAGGGGAAAGTGGATGATTTTAATCTTCTGAGAGCAATATCCCTGCTGTTGTACCATTTAGTGCTCCAGGAGTCATGGATCTTCTCCTTTGTCCATCTCTGAGCGTCGATGGATGGAATAGAAACATCCTCTGGGTTCATGCTGCGACCTACACCTGCTAACCGGTCAGCCTCCTCATTACCGTGGATGCCAGAGTGACCTGGCACCCAACAGAAGGTGGCTCTGTTGACCAAAGCAAGTCTTTCGGCCTCCTGAAGCCAGGGGTGTTTCAAGGAGTAAGAATCCATTTCTCGAAGACAACTAGCAGAATCGCTGAAGATTACTATGGGATGATCCGATAGGGTGGAACAGAGGTGAGTGGCTTTTAGAAGGGCATATGCTTCGGCACTAAATATGGAACAAGATGGGGGGAGGGCAGCACTGATGTTTGGGAGTGTAGAGTAGCTAGCAATGCCATAACCAACATAACCATTACATACAGAACCATCTGTATATATTGTTAGGTGGTTGGAGTATTTTTCAGAGCGGAGTTTGTTGAAGTGTGATTGAATTATAGAATGTGGATCACCAGCTTTGACCTGATCTAGAAGAGAGAGATCTATTTTTGGGGTGGGTTGATTCCATGACTTGGTTTTGGATCTAGGTAATACGGCTATTTCTGGAAGCGATTGGTTTGTGAGGGATTGGAATAAGTCAGAGGCTCGTGTGACCAGGGGAACGTCATTTCGACCCCCCAGACTCAGCCATCTGATAGCTTTGGAAACAACGTTAGTTGTTAAGGAATAGTCAAAAGGGAGTTGTCCGCATTCAGCCATAATGGATAAGATGGGACTGGTAGCAAAAGCTCCTGAAGCTAGACGGACAGCTTTATTATACAGTGGGCTTAATTTGTTGCTTACCAAATCACCACCTCTGCTGAAGAGGCCAACACCATAGAACATCTTAGGTAGAATCCAACTGTTGACGATTTGTAGGATAGATGTTCGGTGGGCGCAAGGTATACGGGAGCCGATTACTTTTATGAGATTAAGTCTTTGGTTGATGGATTTGCGGACGCTATTAAGGTGCTGCCTGAAGCTAAGGGTTCGGTCGAGATGAATACCAAGGATTTTGAGGGATATTTGGGATTTTATAATTGTATTATTTAAAATGATGTCGGGGAGTTTTGACATCTTTTTTCTGTTGCGACTGATGTGTAGAAGTTGGGATTTTTCAGGGGATATAGTGAAACCGTGTTCGTCAGCCCATTTTGAAACACTCAGAACTGCTGATTGAATTCGTTTTCTGGACAGAGATTTTATGCTGTGGAAGGTGAGTATGGTGATGTCGTCCGCATAGACTAGTATGAAGATATTGGGCGGAATGTCCTTGAATAGCGATTGGATGCAGATAAGGAAGAGTGTTGGGGCAATTACCGAACCTTGAGGAATACCATTTTCTTGACATCTCAACTCAGATCGGTTGTTGCCTAAGATGACCCTAAATCTCCTATCCTGAAGGAAGCTTTGGACGTAATGACCCATGCGACCTTTGATTCCCCATTCTTCAAAAGATTTGAGAATGGGAAAACGCCACGCACGGTCGTATGCTTTCGACAGGTCAAGGGATACAACGTCACCATGTATTCCCCTTTCCAGGTGTGAGTTAATGATATCTTCAAGTTCGGTAAGATAGTCATCAGAGCTTTTATCTGGGCGGAAAGCAAACTGTCGATTATCTAGTAAACCACGAGATTCCAGAAGAGTGATGAGTCGTCTGTTAACCATTTTCTCAAGAATCTTCCCAATACAGTTTAATAAAGTAATGGGGCGGAAACTGTCGGCATTATTTCTATCTTTATCGGGTTTGGGAATGGGAACAACTAATCCTTCCTTCCAAGAGTTAGGGATTTCACCGCGGTTCCAAATGTCGTTGAATATTGTAAGGAGGATGGATTTACCTATTAGGGGAAGGTTCTTGAGAAGTGGATAACCTACATCATCCGGGCCAGCTGATGACCCGTGGACTCTGTGTAAAGCCCAATCTAACTCTTCATATGAAAAATCACAGTTATACTCTAGATTTTCATCAGTATTGAAATTGGGAGGAGATGCTTCTATGGTGTTTTTGTGGGAAATGAAGTTATCAGAGTAATTGGAGGAGGAAGATGATTGGGAAAAGTGATCAGCAAGATGTTCGGTAATAATTGAAGGATTGTCAGTGATTTGATTACTGATTTTTAGTTTAATAGGCTGTCTACTTTTACTACCGTTTAATCGATGGACTTTGTCCCACAGTTCTTTGAAGTACTGTCAGGGTTAATTGAGGAAATGAATTCGTCCCAGCTGTCCTGTTTGGCCTGTTTAATGACCGATCTGGCTGCATTCCTAGCAGCTTTGAATTCAGAAAAAGTGGTAGAGTCTTTACGATCTTCCTTTGCAATCTTCTGAAGAGCACGTAGTTTTTTGCGACGGAGTTTGACTGCAGAACGAACCTCGGGGTTCCACCATGGAACCGACTTTTTACCGGGAGAACCATTGGTTCTGGGAATGTGGTGCGTAGCTATGGCAAACAATTGTTGAACGAATTCCTCAGCTGAGGAAGGGGCTCTGTTGGAAAATACCGAGAAGACCTCGTTTTGATAGCTAGGCCAGTCAGCCAGCTCATACTTCCAACGAGGACGGCAGGAAGACACAGGAGGAGCTCTATTCAGTTGGATAACAATAGGAAGATGGTCACTACCACAACAGTCATTGTGGACCATCCAAGACAGCTGGGAATTGAGGCTATGGGAGGATACTGAAAGGTCTAAGGCTGATGATTGACCAGTTGAGAGACTGATTCTAGTGTGACTACCATCGTTCAGCAGAGTCATGCCATATTCGTCAAAGAGTTGGCATAAAATCGATCCTCTAGCATCATTACGATGGCAGCCCCAAAGAGTTGAATGACCGTTAAAATCACCCATTAGGAGAACAGGGGATGATATTTGGTCAAGTATTTTGGCAAGACTAGCTTTAATGGGGAGGTTATGTGAGGGAGAGATATAAATGGAAACCAGTGTGATTTTCAAGGGGAAATCAATTTCTATGGCTACTGCGAATAAAGAATCATATGAAGGGAGAGAAATTCTACGATGAGGAATATCAGATTTTATGGCTAAACTTGTACCGGTTTTGTAGGGATTATCAGGGTTTTCGCAAATGTACAGATCATAACCTTTGATGAAGTTTATTGATGTTGAATTGGGAATCATTGTTTCCTGTAACGCTAAAGCAATAGGGTTGAATTGAGAAATTAATAATTGTAATTCTGAGAGTTTACCTTTAAGTCCGAAGAGATTCCATTGTAATGCTAGGCAGGATTGAGTTGGTTGGTTAGAGGACGATTGACTATTTATGGGGTTTGATGTGTTGGCCATTGTGAGATTGTGAGTGAGGGGAGTTGAGACGAGTGGAATCCATTAGAGTTTGCAGTTGGTCGAGAGTGCCAGGGTGGTTTGGGGGAGATTTGTAGTTTGAATGGGGGATAAGCAAGATCAGAAGATTGTTGCGATTGGTCAGCACTTGCTTTTTTAACAATGGGGGCATGAATTTCCGTGGTTGGATGACGTTTGTGTTTCTGAACGCTTGGCTTTGGAAGGACAGCACTTACCTGGTTCGAGACGCCTACACTGGGTTGTCCGGGGCACTCTGCTTGGCACTGGAATCCGTTTCCATTTCGGAGCCGCTACCTTCATCCTTCATAATCTGGATCTTGCGGGATCGCTTCTTCTCCTTCTTACTGGTGCACTTCTTTTCAAGTTCCTCGATCCTGCTGGTTAGCTTGCTGATGGTTTCGGTCAGTTGCTTGATCAAGTCGTCTTTGGCTTTCAGTTGATCCGATTGTCCCGTAGATGTACGGGCGTTGACCAACCTCTGTTGAACTGCTGAGCTGACGGCAGCATAGGAACCGCCGCCGGATTGGATCTGCTTCTTCGCTTCTTCCTGGGAAATGCCTTTGGTGAATCGCAGCCTAACGATTTCTTTCTCCATCGCGTACACCGGGCAGGATCGGTTAGCAGGTCCGTGGGCACCTTGGCAGTGCTGGCAGAAAGGGGCAGCGTTGCACTCCCCTTCGAGATCGTGGGTTTTGGAGCAGTTTCGGCACTTTGCAGCGCCTTTGCACCGGAGTTTGGAGTGGCCATAGTTGAAGCACTTGTAGCATATCATCGGGTCCGGGATGTACATGCGTGTCTTGATACGCAGTGGTCCGACCTTGATGTGTTCGGGCACTGCTGTTCCGTTCAGCGTCAGAATGACAGTTGGGGTATTAACCGGCTTGCCATCCTGCATTCGGGTGATCCGTTTTACACCGACCACTCCGTCCTTGGCCAGCCATTCCATCAGCTCTTGTTCCGTCTTGTTTTGGATTTCACGACATGAAATCACGCAGCGCCTTTTGTTGAAGACGGGGTGGAGTTCCACCGTCACCGCCATTCCGTTGAAAAGCTTCTTCATGCTGAGCAGTTTCCTTACCTGCCCAGCGTCACGTACTCGCAGCACATACTTCATCCCGTTCGCTTCCGTTGTGGTGTTTTCGATTTCGCCGACGAGGTCCTGCATTGATTTGCCCACGATAAATGGGCACAGCTTCGTTTCACCGTCCGTTGCATACAAGGAAAGGATTTGCAGCTGGCCGATGCCTACGCCGCCCATCCATTCCGGAACCGTTGGACCGCCATTGAACGCCGTGGGGGGAAGCCCAGGGTCCCACCCCGAACTCGCCGCCATGCTCGTTCGCACTTCTTCGCGCAAAGACTCTCTTTGCACTGTATCACTTTTTTCACACTAATGGTATAAAGTCTTTACCGTATCACTGTTACTGTCACTGTCACTGTACCACTGAAAAGTGGTTAACTGTTTCTTCAACCGCGATCGGTTGGAATGTCACTGCACTGCTCACTGTTGATTCGCTCGGAAAATACTCGCTCTCGAATACACGTCCGCGCGCGCTGGTGGTTGAAAACTGATGATGATGATGCCGTTCGACCGGAGCGGTTTATCTTTTATACTCGTAGAATAGAGAGCACCGCTACGCCCCTTCGATTTGTTTGCTGTTTCGATGTTTCCACTTCTACCTCCCTGGTATTGGTACATCGCAGTGCTGCGCATGTATAAAATAACCCTCGTTCTGGCGATTCCCCATCAGTACAGTTTACGTACGCTTTGTAAACGTTTCTCTGTTAGTTAAACTCAAACCTACTATCTCATAATGTCTGGCCGCGGCAAAGGAGGCAAAGTTAAGGGAAAGGCAAAGTCCCGTTCCAACCGGGCAGGATTGCAGTTCCCGGTCGGTCGTATCCACCGTCTGCTCAGGAAGGGCAACTACGCCGAGCGAGTTGGTGCTGGCGCTCCAGTCTACTTGGCTGCCGTCATGGAATATCTGGCTGCTGAAGTTCTGGAATTGGCGGGAAACGCTGCTCGTGATAACAAGAAGACCAGAATCATTCCCCGTCATCTGCAGTTGGCCATCCGTAACGATGAGGAATTGAACAAACTGCTGTCTGGCGTTACCATTGCACAGGGTGGTGTGTTGCCAAACATTCAGGCTGTTCTGTTGCCCAAGAAAACCGAAAAGAAGGCCTAAATTACTTCCCGCTCGACTGAAGACCGTGCGCATCAAACCAAAACCGTCCTTTTCAGGACGACAATATTCGTTCTACCGCTAGAGAGTTGTTCGAAATTATGTATTTGGTGTAAAGTAAACTATTGTATAAGTACGTCTAGGTGTCAATTGCAAATAATATCCAACTACTATCGGCACACAGCACGTCAGCCACTCGCCGTCGTTGGTGGTGCTACCAATCGCATTCGTTTAGCACCAACCACTGCTGCTTGCATCTGGATTGTGTGCTGTTTTGCTGGTGGAAAAAAACATCCCAGTAGTGTTAGTTTGTCATAAACAAAGGTGCGCTTAGAGTTAAGTCACAGGAATGTTATTAGTTTGTCATAAACAAAGGTGTGCTTAGAGTTAAGTTACGAGGAATGTTATTCTCAACTTCCACCTAGATTGTGTGCTGTTTTGCTGGTGGAAACATGCCAGCAGTGTTAGTTTGTCATTATCAAAGGTGGGCTTTGAGTTAAGTTTTCTAGGTGAATATCGAGCATCCTCACACACCACATCCTCCATCGTTTGCCATAAAGGGGTAGAAGTTTGAAATATGGGTAGAGAAATCACGGCTGATGCTGAAGCCGTTTCATTGTCATTTTGCCTACCGACTTGTGCACTCGATACAAACGGAACACATATGTCGTTACCTGCGTCGTTCAGTCTGCCCTGCCGTTAAAAACAATAATGGCGTAATGTAATGTAACCGATTAATTGGCTAGCGTAGGCTAGGCGTAGCGTAATGTAACCGATTCATTGGCTCTTTCACGATAGCGAGAGATACGAAGATGTTGGAAGTCGAATGGTGTATTTTAGCCGAAATGCGCCAAGAGTTAGTCTAGATTTAGCGAAAATATGGGAATAAGTTGACTTCGTCAGTTATTCCGAGGGAATAATTCCTGATAACTCTTTTGTGGAATGTGGTAGTGGCCCTGAAAAGGGCCGTTTTTTAACGTAGACCAAATTTAGGCACGTTCTCCACGGATACGGCGAGCCAGCTGAATGTCCTTGGGCATGATAGTGACACGCTTGGCGTGGATGGCGCACAGGTTGGTATCTTCGAAAAGACCGACCAGATAGGCCTCGCTAGCTTCCTGTAGGGCCATGACAGCCGAGCTCTGGAAGCGCAGGTCAGTCTTGAAGTCCTGAGCAATTTCACGAACCAGGCGCTGGAAGGGCAGCTTGCGGATCAGCAGCTCAGTTGACTTCTGATAGCGACGGATTTCACGCAGAGCGACGGTTCCTGGCCGATAACGATGGGGCTTCTTGACTCCTCCGGTAGCCGGGGCGCTCTTGCGAGCGGCTTTGGTAGCCAGCTGCTTGCGAGGAGCCTTTCCTCCAGTAGACTTACGGGCAGTCTGCTTGGTACGAGCCATTGTATGATGGTGAAGTTTGTTTTACAATCCAAACGAATGCGTTGAAACGAGGCGAAATAATGAGGGTCGAAAACTCGACGTCTACTTTTATATGCTTGTTTCGACGCAGGCAACCAATCAGAAGCCCCGAAAGAATAGGAAAAGCAAGAATGGCAAGAAGAAAGCACCCCTCGTGCGGGTATAAAAGTGGCAGTCCGCCAGCGGAAGGCATCAGTTTCATTACAACCGTAGTCGAACACCGAACTAAACATACAAAATGACTGGCCGTGGTAAGGGAGGCAAAGGACTAGGAAAAGGAGGCGCTAAGCGTCATCGCAAGGTTTTGCGTGATAACATCCAGGGTATCACCAAGCCCGCCATCCGTCGTTTGGCTCGTCGTGGTGGAGTCAAGCGTATCTCTGGTCTTATCTACGAGGAAACCCGTGGAGTGCTGAAGGTATTCCTGGAAAATGTCATTCGTGATGCTGTTACCTACACTGAACACGCCAAGCGTAAAACCGTAACCGCCATGGATGTTGTCTACGCTCTGAAGCGTCAGGGACGTACTCTGTACGGTTTCGGAGGTTAAATCGTATCCATATTTCCGCTCTCAAAACGGCCCTTTTCAGGGCCACCAAACACATTCCCAAAAGAGTTATCAGGTCAAAATTCAATTACTAATAGCAGTCTGCCATCGTACGGTGTTATGTATCCAACAAGCAAGTTTTTGATTGCCGTCATGAACGACTCGTAAACCCCTCCTCCCGACACATTCTCCGTTTCATTCGTAGCCATCAGGCTGTGTGTTTTGTTGTTGCTCTAGAGTTCAGATAAGTTTATTCCTGTTTTCCAAGTTTACGCTGTATTAGCAGAGCGAATACGATTAGCAGCTCGACGAAATCTCAAGAAACAGTTACTACCTAAATCGTTCGTTTTGACGCCTTCAACTATCCACACAAGTTCCATCTAGCTTCATACCACTCACGTGCATGCATCTCCTACCCGGACTTCATTGCCAGGTAGCAATCGTTCGTGCTGATTCTGCATAACTGTTGTTGTTGGGCATGCATCTCCTACCCGTGTCATTCGTAGCCATCAGGCTGTGTGTTTTGTTGTTGCTCAAGAGTTCAGATAAGTTTATTCCTGTTTTCCAAGTTTACGCTGTATTAGCAGGGCGAATACGATAACCAGCTCGGCGAAATCTCAAGAAACAGTTACTACCTAAATCGTTCGTTTTGACGCCTTCAACTATCCACACAAGTTCCATCTAGCTTCATACCACTCACGTGCATGCATCTCCTACCCGGACTTCATTGTCAGGTAGCAATCGTTCGTGCTGATTCTGCATAACTGTACCATTCCGTTTTTGCTTGTTTTGCTTAACTTCATTTTTTTCGGTATGCGTTGTTGAGCATCTGGCGCATACCACCGTGCAGTGATTGATTGTATATAATGAATGTGTGTCATCATATTTCACTCATCTTAAACAAAACTATGAAACCAGTTGATAATCCGTTTTCGACTGAGCACCCACAAACCGCTTCCAACGTCGTCATCCACATCGTTAACACACCCAGATTGTGGTGCAAAATTACTTCGGAAACGCGCGAAAACTAACTCGAGTGATCTGTGCAATCACAAAGCACCATGTAAGCATGGTATTCGCTAAGAGATTTGAGTCCGAATTCATGTTCTACTACAACTAGGCTGTCAAGGACAAGTGACGAACTCATTATGGCTTCATCGAATAGTGATCGTAGAACAGATTGTTTGTGAGCTTTTAAAAAATGGGAAAATCTTATAAATTTTTAATATTTGCATATAAATTCTCAAATTTACTTGATTCCAACGAAAATAGCTTTGACGCGAAGTGTCATACTAATACTCTTTACTTCTGCATTCGGTTTGCTTAACTGATTGACAGAAACTTTGTTATTTCGTTCAGTATGTTGTGGGTCACGCACTATCAAAGTTACCCCGTTTTACGGTAATGCCAACTTTCGACGGCAAAATTTAAGATAAAAATGTTTTCTACAGTGTGCAGGAATAATCAGATTATACTCCACAAAACTACCAAAGTTACCCCGCCTTGCGGTATGATTAAGTTTGTAACGGTTACCTCAGCTGAGAAACCTGATAAAGTCTAGAAGAACACGGTTTTCCTCATTCAAAACTGCATTTCGATAGTCCCGAAGATGGGGATCAGTGAGAGAGGTGGGTCCATGTATGTAGTGGATCAAAACACTACAACAGCACTTTATCTGCTGGGTAAGTGAACGGTATGTTACTGAAAGCATACTTTTTGGCGTTTCTTTCGGAATCTATGGTATGGTATGGTTTTCAACGGCAAATCGACGCGCGTACAGTATGGCTCATAAAAAAAAAAAAAAAAAAAAAAAAAAATACGGAAGGTGCAATCGCAACTACAGTCACCCCACAGTTATGGATCAACTAAGGGTCACTTTTCTGAACAAGACATGATTAAAATAAATGATCCATAACTGTGGTACGGGTTTCAATGCCCCACAGTTATGAATCAACGTTTGTGGGAATACGGTCGGAAAAAATATGATCGAGCATTTTATAATTGATTGCGATGTTGCACAGATTTATGGCTCACGTAGGTAAAATGTGTTCTGCGTAATTGCAACTCTGTTTGATGAGATATTCCCGTTTTAATCCAACTCTGATCCATATCAGAGTGCTATCCATAACTGTGGGGTGACTGTTGTTGTTGACAATATGAGTGTTTTCGGTCTCATAGTATGGGGACGGCTTTTAGTGAACTTGTGGGCGCTTGAGACAGTTTGGCAGTCATGTGTATAACTTATGTCATTTGTGCCTATGCTTTGCCTCTTTTAATTGCGAACAACCTTCCCTTCTATTCCAATGTTGGGTCTTCCAGTTTTGATTTTTCACACTCTAACAACGCCCCGTATTATCCGCATCCATTTCGCCCAATTTCAGAATCCACTGACCTAATAACCGAATAACGATGAATGAATTAAACTCCTCTATGCGTAGTGTGCCTTTATTTGTATATTTTACTTTGAATTTTGGTTATTAGAAACGGAACTCCCCAGCATACAACAACACATCGAACCATTAGGCATTTGTCGATCAGCCACAATAAAATTTAACAATAAACTCATATTTATAAACAGCGTAAAACTATCTTTTCCTGAATAAAGAAATAAAGAATAAAGAAAAAAAAATCCATTGTGAATGGTTCATTTTTCTTATCATTTGGATGTCGTTCATTCGAAACGGAATATTACGAATGTTATACTGTGAATATCATTCTAAAACAAAACACATTATAATGCAAAACTTCTTAAGGCCCGTCATTCGTTTTGGCAACAATGATGACTTTTCAGCATGCATTTCAAAGTGATAAAACTCAGTCGTGATAGTTTATATTGACTTGAAAAAGAATCACTGTACGCGCTAACATGCATAAAGTATGCTGATACTTTTTCAACTGATTTTCTTCGATTCGAAATCGTGAGATGAATTAGCAACAATCATTAACGACGCGTACAAATTTCAACGACGGCCTGCTTCGCCTTAACGGCTACGGGTTTGAATGATCGAAAAACAATTATGGATCCTGCTTCCTTAAACGCATAAAGTGATCAGTGAAAAATAGAAGCAACCGTTCCATCGGAAGCGATGCTGAGCTCCGCCAATGTGGATAGAACAGTGATAGTTATGCTTTCCAGCAAAGAAGCATGAGACACACCATCAGCAACAGTTTGTATTACCTCGAAAAGGAAAACCCCCGAGATACACGATAAGGAAATTGGCTATTATTTTGTGTTAAAAATGGGCTGCGTACATCCTTGGAGTTAGCATGTAAGTAGATTTTGAATACCATTTACCCAAGATTTGGAATTTTGAATACCATTTACCCAAGATTGGTATTTTTGTTTTATTTTTTATTTATTTATTATTTTTTTTTTCTCTACTGGTTGGGACTGGACCTACCTCTCTGCCTGGCCCTTTTGCAGTTCGAGATCAGTGCGTTGTTCATTATTGAAAAAAAAAAAGAAAAAAAAAAACGAACGAAGCAACACCTCAAATCGTCAAGCAAGAGCATAATTTCAGAAATTCAAGTTGAAAACAAATTGTTCGATTGATTATCGAGTGACCAATCGGTCAAGGTATCAGCTTGAAAGACTGTCTAGATGTGTGCTCTTCACCTTGAGATTCGCCTTGAGAAAATCATCGATCGTACGGTAAAAGGAATATTCTTAGTAGTAACTCTTTGATATGATCTTCATTGGTAGTCCTGAAAAGGACTGATTGGATAATGAATACTGTTTCACAGTACAGTTGCGGGTGCTTCCGAAAGTTGCTAACTTTACTTTTTGGCAGCGGTCTTCTTTGCGGCAGCTTTCTTGGCTGGGGCAGCCTTCTTCGGTTTTGGGGTCTTTGGCTTCTTTGCGGCGGTCTTCGAAGGTTTGGTGGCCTTTTGCTTCGGGGCAGCAGCCTTCTTTACACCTCCGGCCTTTTTGGCAGCCTTTGCACCGGCAGCTTTGGCTTTCTTCGCTGCAGCTGGCTTCTTGGCTTTCTTTTCGCCGGCTGGCTTCTTGGCCTTCTTCTCTCCAGCTGGTTTCTTGGCAGCCTTCTTCTTCTCTCCGGCAGCCTTCTTGGGTTTCTTCTCACCGGCCTTCTTCGTTTTCTTTTCACCGGCGGCCTTCTTAGCATCAGCCTTCAGTTTGAACGATCCGGAGGCACCAGTTCCCTTGGTTTGGACAAACTTGCCCTTTTCGACACCATTCTTCAGCGCCTTCTTCAGGAATGGGGCAAGCTTGGCGACATCGCATTTGTAGTTGGCAGCAATGTACTTCTTGATGGCCTGCAAGGAGGATCCGTTCCGTTCCTTCAGGGTTTTGATAGCAGCAACCACCATATCGTTCACCGGGGGATGGGTCGATGGCTTCTTTGGCTTGCCCTGTCCCTTAGGGGCCCTTGGCTTCTTGGCCTTGGCTGGCGAGACAGCAGGGGCTGCGGCAGCGGCTTCAGCGGCGACTTCAGACATTTTGAAAGGCAGAAATAGTAATGCTTACACGTTAGAGTAAACGAATGAAGACAAATCTGGCAACAGTACGGTGTTCGGAAGAGATGTCTGTGTTAGGGATGCAGACATGGTCGTCCACTGAATGACTGTTCGTGAAATATTGTATATTTTTTTGGTAACATCTTTCTAAAACTCAGTTTTCCGTTCTTCACTAAACATATTTACATTTTAGTATGTCCGTCTGGCGAGTATATGAATCTCGCTAGCAGCCCATTACCGCTACACTGGGCTGGCATTGAGAAAAGTACCACGTAAACATGTCGTAATGGCACTCGTGCTTCATATGGTGTGGCTTCGCTAGATAAAACAATTAATAGCAACTATTGAAACAATGCTATCATGCTTGCCGGTAATGAATTTAGAAACATCAATAGTCGCTCTTTGCGTTTACATTCATATATTATGAAAAATCCGTTACCTTATGGCTCATAACAGGTCTCAAACAAAGTCATTCCCAGTGCTGACGGGCGATGTTCGTGGGTTTGGTTTAAGTAAACTTTTAACAATGTTAATTTGATGGTTTTCCATAAACCATACCCACAACATGGGCTCGATAAAAATGTCAATCAATCAATTTTATTTTAATCTGTAAACAAAATAGTCATGTAACTCATAATCGTTTAAAAACAAAGCAACTCTCACCCGCTTGAGATATACCCACCGTTGATTGTCCAATTTCAACAAATGCGTTGCCTTAGCCATCGATGCCACCGCACTGCACAGGATAGTGAATGTTTAGTTAAGATTTTGGTTTATGTTGAAATTTATAACTGCAAACTCGCTACAATAAAATACAATCTGTAATATCAGACAGCACACCCCGCAAGAACATCGCTGCCAGTGCGAGTCTGTAGGACATGCATAGCCCTGAATAAGAATCAACGCGTTAGGTCAGTGCCGCGTTTGTTGTAGTTTGGTTAATTAAACTTTCTGTCGGTTTCATTACTGTTAATTCCATGTAAGCAAGAAATTAAAAGAAGCTTTGGTAATCGATCCCCGAAATGTGAAACCGAAAAACGCGTGAGCACCAAACAATGTACGTGTACATACGGCACCTATACGTTTCCGGTTTAAGAATCGTTTTCGGGATGCAGCCGAAAGTTGCTGCAGTTGTTGATTATTTGTAGAACTGATTGATTGCTCGTCAGCCTTGAAGATCTGAGTACTGATATATAATGTCTGTCGTTAGGCCTGGTGGAACCCGCTCCGGTACGGAGAACAAGGACACCTCAATAGGGAAAATTTAATGCCCTACCTTCACCACTAGCACAAACGGCGCCGTCCATGAGCGTAGCATGAGCTCCATGGTTCATATTTTAAAAGATTGAAATTAAGTTCACGTACTTTGGCGTGATTTGAGATTCTAACGTAATGGGCCTAATGCTCACTCACTTTGTTGAATATGTTACTTTTGCTACTAGGCTAGATCGATATATTGCTTTGCTGCTGTCTGATACGAGAAGGCAGACCGTTTCACTCATAATGATATTATTTTCTCTCTGTGCGATACCTGAAAGTAGGCAGCAAATCATACAGGTTGAGTTTAGGGCGTCATTGCACTATTCGGTAAGTATTGTCAGTTCAGTCAGGCTTTTTGCAAAGCATAGAGGTCCAAGTAGATATTTTGAAACAACCAAAGGTTGGTAACAAGTAGTCGGGGGATCAATTTGACATTGAATCATGTAAGCAAACTACGATGGGGTGGTATGATGTTCGCCATTACGAAACAGTCGGTTTAGCTATTGAGTATTACAGTCGCTGCGAAGGGTCATTTTTTCCGAATTTAACTCTTTTCTATGATTGAAATAGTGGCCCTGAAAAGGGCCTTTTGGTTTGCTGCGATTATTCGATGTCGGTCGTCATTTACTTGGAGCTGGTGTACTTGGTGACGGCCTTGGTGCCTTCGGAAACAGCATGCTTAGCCAATTCTCCTGGAAGCAGAAGACGGACGGCGGTTTGAATTTCGCGGGAAGTGATTGTCGAGCGCTTGTTGTAGTGAGCAAGACGGGAGGCTTCGGCGGCAATACGTTCAAAGATGTCGTTGACGAAGCTGTTCATGATGCTCATAGCCTTTGAAGAAACGCCAGTGTCGGGATGGACTTGCTTCAACACCTTGTAGATGTAGATGGCATAGCTCTCCTTCCTGCGCTGCTTCTTCTTCTTCTTGTCGCCCTTGACAATGTTCTTCTGGGCCTTGCCGGATTTCTTCGCGGCCTTTCCACTGGTTTTCGGTGCCATCGCTATAGGTTTGACGTTGTTTTCGATCCAAAGGGAAACAGAAACTGATGCCGTTCGACCGGAGCGGTTTATCTTTTATACTCGTAGAATAGAGAGCACCGCTACGCCCCTTCGATTTGTTTGCTGTTTCGATGTTTCCACTTCTACCTCCCTGGTATTGGTACATCGCAGTGCTGCGCATGTATAAAATAACCCTCGTTCTGGCGATTCCCCATCAGTACAGTTTACGTACGCTTTGTAAACGTTTCTCTGTTAGTTAAACTCAAACCTACTATCTCATAATGTCTGGCCGCGGCAAAGGAGGCAAAGTTAAGGGAAAGGCAAAGTCCCGTTCCAACCGGGCAGGATTGCAGTTCCCGGTCGGTCGTATCCACCGTCTGCTCAGGAAGGGCAACTACGCCGAGCGAGTTGGTGCTGGCGCTCCAGTCTACTTGGCTGCCGTCATGGAATATCTGGCTGCTGAAGTTCTGGAATTGGCGGGAAACGCTGCTCGTGATAACAAGAAGACCAGAATCATTCCCCGTCATCTGCAGTTGGCCATCCGTAACGATGAGGAATTGAACAAACTGCTGTCTGGCGTTACCATTGCACAGGGTGGTGTGTTGCCAAACATTCAGGCTGTTCTGTTGCCCAAGAAAACCGAAAAGAAGGCCTAAATTACTTCCCGCTCGACTGAAGACCGTGCGCATCAAACCAAAACCGTCCTTTTCAGGACGACAATATTCGTTCTACCGCTAGAGAGTTGTTCGAAATTATGTATTTGGTGTAAAGTAAACTATTGTATAAGTACGTCTAGGTGTCAATTGCAAATAATATCCAACTACTATCGGCACACAGCACGTCAGCCACTCGCCGTCGTTGGTGGTGCTACCAATCGCATTCGTTTAGCACCAACCACTGCTGCTTGCATCTGGATTGTGTGCTGTTTTGCTGGTGCAAAAAAAAACATCCCAGTAGTGTTAGTTTGTCATAAACAAAGGTGCGCTTAGAGTTAAGTCACAGGAATGTTATTAGTTTGTCATAAACAAAGGTGTGCTTAGAGTTAAGTTACGAGGAATGTTATTCTCAACTTCCACCTAGATTGTGTGCTGTTTTGCTGGTGGAAACATGCCAGCAGTGTTAGTTTGTCATTATCAAAGGTGGGCTTTGAGTTAAGTTTTCTAGGTGAATATCGAGCATCCTCACACACCACATCCTCCATCGTTTGCCATAAAGGGGTAGAAGTTTGAAATATGGGTAGAGAAATCACGGCTGATGCTGAAGCCGTTTCATTGTCATTTTGCCTACCGACTTGTGCACTCGATACAAACGGAACACATATGTCGTTACCTGCGTCGTTCAGTCTGCCCTGCCGTTAAAAACAATAATGGCGTAATGTAATGTAACCGATTAATTGGCTAGCGTAGGCTAGGCGTAGCGTAATGTAACCGAT
Source organism: Aedes aegypti (assembly GCF_002204515.2). Taxonomy (NCBI): domain Eukaryota; kingdom Metazoa; phylum Arthropoda; class Insecta; order Diptera; family Culicidae; genus Aedes; species Aedes aegypti. The sequence continues at coordinate 55,049 of NW_018735391.1, forward strand.
TCATTGGCTCTTTCACGATAGCGAGAGATACGAAGATGTTGGAAGTCGAATGGTGTATTTTAGCCGAAATGCGCCAAGAGTTAGTCTAGATTTAGCGAAAATATGGGAATAAGTTGACTTCGTCAGTTATTCCGAGGGAATAATTCCTGATAACTCTTTTGTGGAATGTGGTAGTGGCCCTGAAAAGGGCCGTTTTTTAGAATGGTAACTAACGTAGACCAAATTTAGGCACGTTCTCCACGGATACGGCGAGCCAGCTGAATGTCCTTGGGCATGATAGTGACACGCTTGGCGTGGATGGCGCACAGGTTGGTATCTTCGAAAAGACCGACCAGATAGGCCTCGCTAGCTTCCTGTAGGGCCATGACAGCCGAGCTCTGGAAGCGCAGGTCAGTCTTGAAGTCCTGAGCAATTTCACGAACCAGGCGCTGGAAGGGCAGCTTGCGGATCAGCAGCTCAGTTGACTTCTGATAGCGACGGATTTCACGCAGAGCGACGGTTCCTGGCCGATAACGATGGGGCTTCTTGACTCCTCCGGTAGCCGGGGCGCTCTTGCGAGCGGCTTTGGTAGCCAGCTGCTTGCGAGGAGCCTTTCCTCCAGTAGACTTACGGGCAGTCTGCTTGGTACGAGCCATTGTATGATGGTGAAGTTTGTTTTACAATCCAAACGAATGCGTTGAAACGAGGCGAAATAATGAGGGTCGAAAACTCGACGTCTACTTTTATATGCTTGTTTCGACGCAGGCAACCAATCAGAAGCCCCGAAAGAATAGGAAAAGCAAGAATGGCAAGAAGAAAGCACCCCTCGTGCGGGTATAAAAGTGGCAGTCCGCCAGCGGAAGGCATCAGTTTCATTACAACCGTAGTCGAACACCGAACTAAACATACAAAATGACTGGCCGTGGTAAGGGAGGCAAAGGACTAGGAAAAGGAGGCGCTAAGCGTCATCGCAAGGTTTTGCGTGATAACATCCAGGGTATCACCAAGCCCGCCATCCGTCGTTTGGCTCGTCGTGGTGGAGTCAAGCGTATCTCTGGTCTTATCTACGAGGAAACCCGTGGAGTGCTGAAGGTATTCCTGGAAAATGTCATTCGTGATGCTGTTACCTACACTGAACACGCCAAGCGTAAAACCGTAACCGCCATGGATGTTGTCTACGCTCTGAAGCGTCAGGGACGTACTCTGTACGGTTTCGGAGGTTAAATCGTATCCATATTTCCGCTCTCAAAACGGCCCTTTTCAGGGCCACCAAACACATTCCCAAAAGAGTTATCAGGTCAAAATTCAATTACTAATAGCAGTCTGCCATCGTACGGTGTTATGTATCCAACAAGCAAGTTTTTGATTGCCGTCATGAACGACTCGTAAACCCCTCCTCCCGACACATTCTCCGTTTCATTCGTAGCCATCAGGCTGTGTGTTTTGTTGTTGCTCTAGAGTTCAGATAAGTTTATTCCTGTTTTCCAAGTTTACGCTGTATTAGCAGAGCGAATACGATTAGCAGCTCGACGAAATCTCAAGAAACAGTTACTACCTAAATCGTTCGTTTTGACGCCTTCAACTATCCACACAAGTTCCATCTAGCTTCATACCACTCACGTGCATGCATCTCCTACCCGGACTTCATTGCCAGGTAGCAATCGTTCGTGCTGATTCTGCATAACTGTTGTTGTTGGGCATGCATCTCCTACCCGTGTCATTCGTAGCCATCAGGCTGTGTGTTTTGTTGTTGCTCTAGAGTTCAGATAAGTTTATTCCTGTTTTCCAAGTTTACGCTGTATTAGCAGGGCGAATACGATAACCAGCTCGGCGAAATCTCAAGAAACAGTTACTACCTAAATCGTTCGTTTTGACGCCTTCAACTATCCACACAAGTTCCATCTAGCTTCATACCACTCACGTGCATGCATCTCCTACCCGGACTTCATTGTCAGGTAGCAATCGTTCGTGCTGATTCTGCATAACTGTACCATTCCGTTTTTGCTTGTTTTGCTTAACTTCATTTTTTTCGGTATGCGTTGTTGAGCATCTGGCGCATACCACCGTGCAGTGATTGATTGTATATAATGAATGTGTGTCATCATATTTCACTCATCTTAAACAAAAACCAGTTGATAATCCGTTTTCGACTGAGCACCCACAAACCGCTTCCAACGTCGTCATCCACATCGTTAACACACCCAGATTGTGGTGCAAAATTACTTCGGAAACGCGCGAAAACTAACTCGAGTGATCTGTGCAATCACAAAGCACCATGTAAGCATGGTATTCGCTAAGAGATTTGAGTCCGAATTCATGTTCTACTACAACTAGGCTGTCAAGGACAAGTGACGAACTCATTATGGCTTCATCGAATAGTGATCGTAGAACAGATTGTTTGTGAGCTTTTAAAAAATGGAAAAATCTTATAAATTTTTAATATTTGCATATAAATTCTCAAATTTACTTGATTCCAACGAAAATAGCTTTGACGCGAAGTGTCATACTAATACTCTTTACTTCTGCATTCGGTTTGCTTAACTGATTGACAGAAACTTTGTTATTTCGTTCAGTATGTTGTGGGTCACGCACTATCAAAGTTACCCCGTTTTACGGTAATGCCAACTTTCGACGGCAAAATTTAAGATAAAAATGTTTTCTACAGTGTGCAGGAATAATCAGATTATACTCCACAAAACTACCAAAGTTACCCCGCCTTGCGGTATGATTAAGTTTGTAACGGTTACCTCAGCTGAGAAACCTGATAAAGTCTAGAAGAACACGGTTTTCCTCATTCAAAACTGCATTTCGATAGTCCCGAAGATGGGGATCAGTGAGAGAGGTGGGTCCATGTATGTAGTGGATCAAAACACTACAACAGCACTTTATCTGCTGGGTAAGTGAATGGTATGTTACTGAAAGCATACTTTTTGGCGTTTCTTTCGGAATCTATGGTATGGTATGGTTTTCAACGGCAAATCGACGCGCGTACAGTATGGCTCATAAAAAAAAAAAAAAAAAAAAAAAAAATACGGAAGGTGCAATCGCAACTACAGTCACCCCACAGTTATGGATCAACTAAGGGTCACTTTTCAGAACAAGACATGATTAAAATAAATGATCCATAACTGTGGTACGGGTTTCAATGCCCCACAGTTATGAATCAACGTTTGTGGGAATACGGTCGGAAAAAATATGATCGAGCATTTTATAATTGATTGCGATGTTGCACAGATTTATGGCTCACGTAGGTAAAATGTGTTCTGCGTAATTGCAACTCTGTTTGATGAGATATTCCCGTTTTAATCCAACTCTGATCCATATCAGAGTGCTATCCATAACTGTGGGGTGACTGTTGTTGTTGACAATATGAGTGTTTTCGGTCTCATAGTATGGGGACGGCTTTTAGTGAACTTGTGGGCGCTTGAGACAGTTTGGCAGTCATGTGTATAACTTATGTCATTTGTGCCTATGCTTTGCCTCTTTTAATTGCGAACAACCTTCCCTTCTATTCCAATGTTGGGTCTTCCAGTTTTGATTTTTCACACTCTAACAACGCCCCGTATTATCTGCATCCATTTCGCCCAATTTCAGAATCCACTGACCTAATAACCGAATAACGATGAATGAATTAAATTCCTCTATGCGTAGTGTGCCTTTATTTGTATATTTTACTTTGAATTTTGGTTATTAGAAACGGAACTCCCCAGCATACAACAACACATCGAACCATTAGGCATTTGTCGATCAGCCACAATAAAATTTAACAATAAACTCATATTTATAAACAGCGTAAAACTATCTTTTCCTGAATAAAGAAATAAAGAATAAAGAAAAAAAAAATCCATTGTGAATGGTTCATTTTTCTTATCATTTGGATGTCGTTCATTCGAAACGGAATATTACGAATGTTATACTGTGAATATCATTCTAAAACAAAACACATTATAATGCAAAACTTCTTAAGGCCCGTCATTCGTTTTGGCAACAATGATGACTTTTCAGCATGCATTTCAAAGTGATAAAACTCAGTCGTGATAGTTTATATTGACTTGAAAAAGAATCACTGTACGCGCTAACATGCATAAAGTATGCTGATACTTTTTCAACTGATTTTCTTCGATTCGAAATCGTGAGATGAATTAGCAACAATCATTAACGACGCGTACAAATTTCAACGACGGCCTGCTTCGCCTTAACGGCTACGGGTTTGAATGATCGAAAAACAATTATGGATCCTGCTTCCTTAAACGCATAAAGTGATCAGTGAAAAATAGAAGCAACCGTTCCATCGGAAGCGATGCTGAGCTCCGCCAATGTGGATAGAACAGTGATAGTTATGCTTTCCAGCAAAGAAGCATGAGACACACCATCAGCAACAGTTTGTATTACCTCGAAAAGGAAAACCCCCGAGATACACGATAAGGAAATTGGCAATTATTTTGTGTTAAAAATGGGCTGCGTACATCCCTGGAGTTAGCATGTAAGTAGATTTTGAATACCATTTACCCAAGATTTGGAATTTTGAATACCATTTACCCAAGATTGGTATTTTTGTTTTATTTTTTATTTATTTATTATTTTTTTTTCTCTACTGGTTGGGACTGGACCTACCTCTCTGCCTGGCCCTTTTGCAGTTCGAGATCAGTGCGTTGTTCATTATTGAAAAAAAAAAAGAAAAAAAAAAACGAACGAAGCAACACCTCAAATCGTCAAGCAAGAGCATAATTTCAGAAATTCAAGTTGAAAACAAATTGTTCGATTGATTATCGAGTGACCAATCGGTCAAGGTATCAGCTTGAAAGACTGTCTAGATGTGTGCTCTTCACCTTGAGATTCGCCTTGAGAAAATCATCGATCGTACGGTAAAAGGAATATTCTTAGTAGTAACTCTTTGATATGATCTTCATTGGTAGTCCTGAAAAGGACTGATTGGATAATGAATACTGTTTCACAGTACAGTTGCGGGTGCTTCCGAAAGTTGCTAACTTTACTTTTTGGCAGCGGTCTTCTTTGCGGCAGCTTTCTTGGCTGGGGCAGCCTTCTTCGGTTTTGGGGTCTTTGGCTTCTTTGCGGCGGTCTTCGAAGGTTTGGTGGCCTTTTGCTTCGGGGCAGCAGCCTTCTTTACACCTCCGGCCTTTTTGGCAGCCTTTGCACCGGCAGCTTTGGCTTTCTTCGCTGCAGCTGGCTTCTTGGCTTTCTTTTCGCCGGCTGGCTTCTTGGCCTTCTTCTCTCCAGCTGGTTTCTTGGCAGCCTTCTTCTTCTCTCCGGCAGCCTTCTTGGGTTTCTTCTCACCGGCCTTCTTCGTTTTCTTTTCACCGGCGGCCTTCTTAGCATCAGCCTTCAGTTTGAACGATCCGGAGGCACCAGTTCCCTTGGTTTGGACAAACTTGCCCTTTTCGACACCATTCTTCAGCGCCTTCTTCAGGAATGGGGCAAGCTTGGCGACATCGCATTTGTAGTTGGCAGCAATGTACTTCTTGATGGCCTGCAAGGAGGATCCGTTCCGTTCCTTCAGGGTTTTGATAGCAGCAACCACCATATCGTTCACCGGGGGATGGGTCGATGGCTTCTTTGGCTTGCCCTGTCCCTTAGGGGCCCTTGGCTTCTTGGCCTTGGCTGGCGAGACAGCAGGGGCTGCGGCAGCGGCTTCAGCGGCGACTTCAGACATTTTGAAAGGCAGAAATAGTAATGCTTACACGTTAGAGTAAACGAATGAAGACAAATCTGGCAACAGTACGGTGTTCGGAAGAGATGTCTGTGTTAGGGATGCAGACATGGTCGTCCACTGAATGACTGTTCGTGAAATATTGTATATTTTTTTGGTAACATCTTTCTAAAACTCAGTTTTCCGTTCTTCACTAAACATATTTACATTTTAGTATGTCCGTCTGGCGAGTATATGAATCTCGCTAGCAGCCCATTACCGCTACACTGGGCTGGCATTGAGAAAAGTACCACGTAAACATGTCGTAATGGCACTCGTGCTTCATATGGTGTGGCTTCGCTAGATAAAACAATTAATAGCAACTATTGAAACAATGCTATCATGCTTGCCGGTAATGAATTTAGAAACATCAATAGTCGCTCTTTGCGTTTACATTCATATATTATGAAAAATCCGTTACCTTATGGCTCATAACAGGTCTCAAACAAAGTCATTCCCAGTGCTGACGGGCGATGTTCGTGGGTTTGGTTTAAGTAAACTTTTAACAATGTTAATTTGATGGTTTTCCATAAACCATACCCACAACATGGGCTCGATAAAAATGTCAATCAATCAATTTTATTTTAATCTGTAAACAAAATAGTCATGTAACTCATAATCGTTTAAAAACAAAGCAACTCTCACCCGCTTGAGATATACCCACCGTTGATTGTCCAATTTCAACAAATGCGTTGCCTTAGCCATCGATGCCACCGCACTGCACAGGATAGTGAATGTTTAGTTAAGATTTTGGTTTATGTTGAAATTTATAACTGCAAACTCGCTACAATAAAATACAATCTGTAATATCAGACAGCACACCCCGCAAGAACATCGCTGCCAGTGCGAGTCTGTAGGACATGCATAGCCCTGAATAAGAATCAACGCGTTAGGTCAGTGCCGCGTTTGTTGTAGTTTGGTTAATTAAACTTTCTGTCGGTTTCATTACTGTTAATTCCATGTAAGCAAGAAATTAAAAGAAGCTTTGGTAATCGATCCCCGAAATGTGAAACCGAAAAACGCGTGAGCACCAAACAATGTACGTGTACATACGGCACCTATACGTTTCCGGTTTAAGAATCGTTTTCGGGATGCAGCCGAAAGTTGCTGCAGTTGTTGATTATTTGTAGAACTGATTGATTGCTCGTCAGCCTTGAAGATCTGAGTACTGATATATAATGTCTGTCGTTAGGCCTGGTGGAACCCGCTCCGGTACGGAGAACAAGGACACCTCAATAGGGAAAATTTAATGCCCTACCTTCACCACTAGCACAAACGGCGCCGTCCATGAGCGTAGCATGAGCTCCATGGTTCATATTTTAAAAGATTGAAATTAAGTTCACGTACTTTGGCGTGATTTGAGATTCTAACGTAATGGGCTCACTAATAGCTCACTCACTTTGTTGAATATGTTACTTTTGCTACTAGGCTAGATCGATATATTGCTTTGCTGCTGTCTGATACGAGAAGGCAGACCGTTTCACTCATAATGATATTATTTTCTCTCTGTGCGATACCTGAAAGTAGGCAGCAAATCATACAGGTTGAGTTTAGGGCGTCATTGCACTATTCGGTAAGTATTGTCAGTTCAGTCAGGCTTTTTGCAAAGCATAGAGGTCCAAGTAGATATTTTGAAACAACCAAAGGTTGGTAACAAGTAGTCGGGGGATCAATTTGACATTGAATCATGTAAGCAAACTACGATGGGGTGGTATGATGTTCGCCATTACGAAACAGTCGGTTTAGCTATTGAGTATTACAGTCGCTGCGAAGGGTCATTTTTTCCGAATTTAACTCTTTTCTATGATTGAAATAGTGGCCCTGAAAAGGGCCTTTTGGTTTGCTGCGATTATTCGATGTCGGTCGTCATTTACTTGGAGCTGGTGTACTTGGTGACGGCCTTGGTGCCTTCGGAAACAGCATGCTTAGCCAATTCTCCTGGAAGCAGAAGACGGACGGCGGTTTGAATTTCGCGGGAAGTGATTGTCGAGCGCTTGTTGTAGTGAGCAAGACGGGAGGCTTCGGCGGCAATACGTTCAAAGATGTCGTTGACGAAGCTGTTCATGATGCTCATAGCCTTTGAAGAAACGCCAGTGTCGGGATGGACTTGCTTCAACACCTTGTAGATGTAGATGGCATAGCTCTCCTTCCTGCGCTGCTTCTTCTTCTTCTTGTCGCCCTTGACAATGTTCTTCTGGGCCTTGCCGGATTTCTTCGCGGCCTTTCCACTGGTTTTCGGTGCCATCGCTATAGGTTTGACGTTGTTTTCGATCCAAAGGGAAACAGAAACTGATGCCGTTCGACCGGAGCGGTTTATCTTTTATACTCGTAGAATAGAGAGCACCGCTACGCCCCTTCGATTTGTTTGCTGTTTCGATGTTTCCACTTCTACCTCCCTGGTATTGGTACATCGCAGTGCTGCGCATGTATAAAATAACCCTCGTTCTGGCGATTCCCCATCAGTACAGTTTACGTACGCTTTGTAAACGTTTCTCTGTTAGTTAAACTCAAACCTACTATCTCATAATGTCTGGCCGCGGCAAAGGAGGCAAAGTTAAGGGAAAGGCAAAGTCCCGTTCCAACCGGGCAGGATTGCAGTTCCCGGTCGGTCGTATCCACCGTCTGCTCAGGAAGGGCAACTACGCCGAGCGAGTTGGTGCTGGCGCTCCAGTCTACTTGGCTGCCGTCATGGAATATCTGGCTGCTGAAGTTCTGGAATTGGCGGGAAACGCTGCTCGTGATAACAAGAAGACCAGAATCATTCCCCGTCATCTGCAGTTGGCCATCCGTAACGATGAGGAATTGAACAAACTGCTGTCTGGCGTTACCATTGCACAGGGTGGTGTGTTGCCAAACATTCAGGCTGTTCTGTTGCCCAAGAAAACCGAAAAGAAGGCCTAAATTACTTCCCGCTCGACTGAAGACCGTGCGCATCAAACCAAAACCGTCCTTTTCAGGACGACAATATTCGTTCTACCGCTAGAGAGTTGTTCGAAATTATGTATTTGGTGTAAAGTAAACTATTGTATAAGTACGTCTAGGTGTCAATTGCAAATAATATCCAACTACTATCGGCACACAGCACGTCAGCCACTCGCCGTCGTTGGTGGTGCTACCAATCGCATTCGTTTAGCACCAACCACTGCTGCTTGCATCTGGATTGTGTGCTGTTTTGCTGGTGGAAAAAAAACATCCCAGTAGTGTTAGTTTGTCATAAACAAAGGTGCGCTTAGAGTTAAGTCACAGGAATGTTATTAGTTTGTCATAAACAAAGGTGTGCTTAGAGTTAAGTTACGAGGAATGTTATTCTCAACTTCCACCTAGATTGTGTGCTGTTTTGCTGGTGGAAACATGCCAGCAGTGTTAGTTTGTCATTATCAAAGGTGGGCTTTGAGTTAAGTTTTCTAGGTGAATATCGAGCATCCTCACACACCACATCCTCCATCGTTTGCCATAAAGGGGTAGAAGTTTGAAATATGGGTAGAGAAATCACGGCTGATGCTGAAGCCGTTTCATTGTCATTTTGCCTACCGACTTGTGCACTCGATACAAACGGAACACATATGTCGTTACCTGCGTCGTTCAGTCTGCCCTGCCGTTAAAAACAATAATGGCGTAATGTAATGTAACCGATTAATTGGCTAGCGTAGGCTAGGCGTAGCGTAATGTAACCGATTCATTGGCTCTTTCACGATAGCGAGAGATACGAAGATGTTGGAAGTCGAATGGTGTATTTTAGCCGAAATGCGCCAAGAGTTAGTCTAGATTTAGCGAAAATATGGGAATAAGTTGACTTCGTCAGTTATTCCGAGGGAATAATTCCTGATAACTCTTTTGTGGAATGTGGTAGTGGCCCTGAAAAGGGCCGTTTTTTAGAATGGTAACTAACGTAGACCAAATTTAGGCACGTTCTCCACGGATACGGCGAGCCAGCTGAATGTCCTTGGGCATGATAGTGACACGCTTGGCGTGGATGGCGCACAGGTTGGTATCTTCGAAAAGACCGACCAGATAGGCCTCGCTAGCTTCCTGTAGGGCCATGACAGCCGAGCTCTGGAAGCGCAGGTCAGTCTTGAAGTCCTGAGCAATTTCACGAACCAGGCGCTGGAAGGGCAGCTTGCGGATCAGCAGCTCAGTTGACTTCTGATAGCGACGGATTTCACGCAGAGCGACGGTTCCTGGCCGATAACGATGGGGCTTCTTGACTCCTCCGGTAGCCGGGGCGCTCTTGCGAGCGGCTTTGGTAGCCAGCTGCTTGCGAGGAGCCTTTCCTCCAGTAGACTTACGGGCAGTCTGCTTGGTACGAGCCATTGTATGATGGTGAAGTTTGTTTTACAATCCAAACGAATGCGTTGAAACGAGGCGAAATAATGAGGGTCGAAAACTCGACGTCTACTTTTATATGCTTGTTTCGACGCAGGCAACCAATCAGAAGCCCCGAAAGAATAGGAAAAGCAAGAATGGCAAGAAGAAAGCACCCCTCGTGCGGGTATAAAAGTGGCAGTCCGCCAGCGGAAGGCATCAGTTTCATTACAACCGTAGTCGAACACCGAACTAAACATACAAAATGACTGGCCGTGGTAAGGGAGGCAAAGGACTAGGAAAAGGAGGCGCTAAGCGTCATCGCAAGGTTTTGCGTGATAACATCCAGGGTATCACCAAGCCCGCCATCCGTCGTTTGGCTCGTCGTGGTGGAGTCAAGCGTATCTCTGGTCTTATCTACGAGGAAACCCGTGGAGTGCTGAAGGTATTCCTGGAAAATGTCATTCGTGATGCTGTTACCTACACTGAACACGCCAAGCGTAAAACCGTAACCGCCATGGATGTTGTCTACGCTCTGAAGCGTCAGGGACGTACTCTGTACGGTTTCGGAGGTTAAATCGTATCCATATTTCCGCTCTCAAAACGGCCCTTTTCAGGGCCACCAAACACATTCCCAAAAGAGTTATCAGGTCAAAATTCAATTACTAATAGCAGTCTGCCATCGTACGGTGTTATGTATCCAACAAGCAAGTTTTTGATTGCCGTCATGAACGACTCGTAAACCCCTCCTCCCGACACATTCTCCGTTTCATTCGTAGCCATCAGGCTGTGTGTTTTGTTGTTGCTCTAGAGTTCAGATAAGTTTATTCCTGTTTTCCAAGTTTACGCTGTATTAGCAGAGCGAATACGATTAGCAGCTCGACGAAATCTCAAGAAACAGTTACTACCTAAATCGTTCGTTTTGACGCCTTCAACTATCCACACAAGTTCCATCTAGCTTCATACCACTCACGTGCATGCATCTCCTACCCGGACTTCATTGCCAGGTAGCAATCGTTCGTGCTGATTCTGCATAACTGTTGTTGTTGGGCATGCATCTCCTACCCGTGTCATTCGTAGCCATCAGGCTGTGTGTTTTGTTGTTGCTCAAGAGTTCAGATAAGTTTATTCCTGTTTTCCAAGTTTACGCTGTATTAGCAGGGCGAATACGATAACCAGCTCGGCGAAATCTCAAGAAACAGTTACTACCTAAATCGTTCGTTTTGACGCCTTCAACTATCCACACAAGTTCCATCTAGCTTCATACCACTCACGTGCATGCATCTCCTACCCGGACTTCATTGTCAGGTAGCAATCGTTCGTGCTGATTCTGCATAACTGTACCATTCCGTTTTTGCTTGTTTTGCTTAACTTCATTTTTTTCGGTATGCGTTGTTGAGCATCTGGCGCATACCACCGTGCAGTGATTGATTGTATATAATGAATGTGTGTCATCATATTTCACTCATCTTAAACAAAACTATGAAACCAGTTGATAATCCGTTTTCGACTGAGCACCCACAAACCGCTTCCAACGTCGTCATCCACATCGTTAACACACCCAGATTGTGGTGCAAAATTACTTCGGAAACGCGCGAAAACTAACTCGAGTGATCTGTGCAATCACAAAGCACCATGTAAGCATGGTATTCGCTAAGAGATTTGAGTCCGAATTCATGTTCTACTACAACTAGGCTGTCAAGGACAAGTGACGAACTCATTATGGCTTCATCGAATAGTGATCGTAGAACAGATTGTTTGTGAGCTTTTAAAAAATGGGAAAATCTTATAAATTTTTAATATTTGCATATAAATTCTCAAATTTACTTGATTCCAACGAAAATAGCTTTGACGCGAAGTGTCATACTAATACTCTTTACTTCTGCATTCGGTTTGCTTAACTGATTGACAGAAACTTTGTTATTTCGTTCAGTATGTTGTGGGTCACGCACTATCAAAGTTACCCCGTTTTACGGTAATGCCAACTTTCGACGGCAAAATTTAAGATAAAAATGTTTTCTACAGTGTGCAGGAATAATCAGATTATACTCCACAAAACTACCAAAGTTACCCCGCCTTGCGGTATGATTAAGTTTGTAACGGTTACCTCAGCTGAGAAACCTGATAAAGTCTAGAAGAACACGGTTTTCCTCATTCAAAACTGCATTTCGATAGTCCCGAAGATGGGGATCAGTGAGAGAGGTGGGTCCATGTATGTAGTGGATCAAAACACTACAACAGCACTTTATCTGCTGGGTAAGTGAACGGTATGTTACTGAAAGCATACTTTTTGGCGTTTCTTTCGGAATCTATGGTATGGTATGGTTTTCAACGGCAAATCGACGCGCGTACAGTATGGCTCATAAAAAAAAAAAAAAAAAAAAAAAAAAATACGGAAGGTGCAATCGCAACTACAGTCACCCCACAGTTATGGATCAACTAAGGGTCACTTTTCTGAACAAGACATGATTAAAATAAATGATCCATAACTGTGGTACGGGTTTCAATGCCCCACAGTTATGAATCAACGTTTGTGGGAATACGGTCGGAAAAAATATGATCGAGCATTTTATAATTGATTGCGATGTTGCACAGATTTATGGCTCACGTAGGTAAAATGTGTTCTGCGTAATTGCAACTCTGTTTGATGAGATATTCCCGTTTTAATCCAACTCTGATCCATATCAGAGTGCTATCCATAACTGTGGGGTGACTGTTGTTGTTGACAATATGAGTGTTTTCGGTCTCATAGTATGGGGACGGCTTTTAGTGAACTTGTGGGCGCTTGAGACAGTTTGGCAGTCATGTGTATAACTTATGTCATTTGTGCCTATGCTTTGCCTCTTTTAATTGCGAACAACCTTCCCTTCTATTCCAATGTTGGGTCTTCCAGTTTTGATTTTTCACACTCTAACAACGCCCCGTATTATCCGCATCCATTTCGCCCAATTTCAGAATCCACTGACCTAATAACCGAATAACGATGAATGAATTAAACTCCTCTATGCGTAGTGTGCCTTTATTTGTATATTTTACTTTGAATTTTGGTTATTAGAAACGGAACTCCCCAGCATACAACAACACATCGAACCATTAGGCATTTGTCGATCAGCCACAATAAAATTTAACAATAAACTCATATTTATAAACAGCGTAAAACTATCTTTTCCTGAATAAAGAAATAAAGAATAAAGAAAAAAAAATCCATTGTGAATGGTTCATTTTTCTTATCATTTGGATGTCGTTCATTCGAAACGGAATATTACGAATGTTATACTGTGAATATCATTCTAAAACAAAACACATTATAATGCAAAACTTCTTAAGGCCCGTCATTCGTTTTGGCAACAATGATGACTTTTCAGCATGCATTTCAAAGTGATAAAACTCAGTCGTGATAGTTTATATTGACTTGAAAAAGAATCACTGTACGCGCTAACATGCATAAAGTATGCTGATACTTTTTCAACTGATTTTCTTCGATTCGAAATCGTGAGATGAATTAGCAACAATCATTAACGACGCGTACAAATTTCAACGACGGCCTGCTTCGCCTTAACGGCTACGGGTTTGAATGATCGAAAAACAATTATGGATCCTGCTTCCTTAAACGCATAAAGTGATCAGTGAAAAATAGAAGCAACCGTTCCATCGGAAGCGATGCTGAGCTCCGCCAATGTGGATAGAACAGTGATAGTTATGCTTTCCAGCAAAGAAGCATGAGACACACCATCAGCAACAGTTTGTATTACCTCGAAAAGGAAAACCCCCGAGATACACGATAAGGAAATTGGCTATTATTTTGTGTTAAAAATGGGCTGCGTACATCCTTGGAGTTAGCATGTAAGTAGATTTTGAATACCATTTACCCAAGATTTGGAATTTTGAATACCATTTACCCAAGATTGGTATTTTTGTTTTATTTTTTATTTATTTATTATTTTTTTTTCTCTACTGGTTGGGACTGGACCTACCTCTCTGCCTGGCCCTTTTGCAGTTCGAGATCAGTGCGTTGTTCATTATTGAAAAAAAAAAAGAAAAAAAAAAACGAACGAAGCAACACCTCAAATCGTCAAGCAAGAGCATAATTTCAGAAATTCAAGTTGAAAACAAATTGTTCGATTGATTATCGAGTGACCAATCGGTCAAGGTATCAGCTTGAAAGACTGTCTAGATGTGTGCTCTTCACCTTGAGATTCGCCTTGAGAAAATCATCGATCGTACGGTAAAAGGAATATTCTTAGTAGTAACTCTTTGATATGATCTTCATTGGTAGTCCTGAAAAGGACTGATTGGATAATGAATACTGTTTCACAGTACAGTTGCGGGTGCTTCCGAAAGTTGCTAACTTTACTTTTTGGCAGCGGTCTTCTTTGCGGCAGCTTTCTTGGCTGGGGCAGCCTTCTTCGGTTTTGGGGTCTTTGGCTTCTTTGCGGCGGTCTTCGAAGGTTTGGTGGCCTTTTGCTTCGGGGCAGCAGCCTTCTTTACACCTCCGGCCTTTTTGGCAGCCTTTGCACCGGCAGCTTTGGCTTTCTTCGCTGCAGCTGGCTTCTTGGCTTTCTTTTCGCCGGCTGGCTTCTTGGCCTTCTTCTCTCCAGCTGGTTTCTTGGCAGCCTTCTTCTTCTCTCCGGCAGCCTTCTTGGGTTTCTTCTCACCGGCCTTCTTCGTTTTCTTTTCACCGGCGGCCTTCTTAGCATCAGCCTTCAGTTTGAACGATCCGGAGGCACCAGTTCCCTTGGTTTGGACAAACTTGCCCTTTTCGACACCATTCTTCAGCGCCTTCTTCAGGAATGGGGCAAGCTTGGCGACATCGCATTTGTAGTTGGCAGCAATGTACTTCTTGATGGCCTGCAAGGAGGATCCGTTCCGTTCCTTCAGGGTTTTGATAGCAGCAACCACCATATCGTTCACCGGGGGATGGGTCGATGGCTTCTTTGGCTTGCCCTGTCCCTTAGGGGCCCTTGGCTTCTTGGCCTTGGCTGGCGAGACAGCAGGGGCTGCGGCAGCGGCTTCAGCGGCGACTTCAGACATTTTGAAAGGCAGAAATAGTAATGCTTACACGTTAGAGTAAACGAATGAAGACAAATCTGGCAACAGTACGGTGTTCGGAAGAGATGTCTGTGTTAGGGATGCAGACATGGTCGTCCACTGAATGACTGTTCGTGAAATATTGTATATTTTTTTGGTAACATCTTTCTAAAACTCAGTTTTCCGTTCTTCACTAAACATATTTACATTTTAGTATGTCCGTCTGGCGAGTATATGAATCTCGCTAGCAGCCCATTACCGCTACACTGGGCTGGCATTGAGAAAAGTACCACGTAAACATGTCGTAATGGCACTCGTGCTTCATATGGTGTGGCTTCGCTAGATAAAACAATTAATAGCAACTATTGAAACAATGCTATCATGCTTGCCGGTAATGAATTTAGAAACATCAATAGTCGCTCTTTGCGTTTACATTCATATATTATGAAAAATCCGTTACCTTATGGCTCATAACAGGTCTCAAACAAAGTCATTCCCAGTGCTGACGGGCGATGTTCGTGGGTTTGGTTTAAGTAAACTTTTAACAATGTTAATTTGATGGTTTTCCATAAACCATACCCACAACATGGGCTCGATAAAAATGTCAATCAATCAATTTTATTTTAATCTGTAAACAAAATAGTCATGTAACTCATAATCGTTTAAAAACAAAGCAACTCTCACCCGCTTGAGATATACCCACCGTTGATTGTCCAATTTCAACAAATGCGTTGCCTTAGCCATCGATGCCACCGCACTGCACAGGATAGTGAATGTTTAGTTAAGATTTTGGTTTATGTTGAAATTTATAACTGCAAACTCGCTACAATAAAATACAATCTGTAATATCAGACAGCACACCCCGCAAGAACATCGCTGCCAGTGCGAGTCTGTAGGACATGCATAGCCCTGAATAAGAATCAACGCGTTAGGTCAGTGCCGCGTTTGTTGTAGTTTGGTTAATTAAACTTTCTGTCGGTTTCATTACTGTTAATTCCATGTAAGCAAGAAATTAAAAGAAGCTTTGGTAATCGATCCCCGAAATGTGAAACCGAAAAACGCGTGAGCACCAAACAATGTACGTGTACATACGGCACCTATACGTTTCCGGTTTAAGAATCGTTTTCGGGATGCAGCCGAAAGTTGCTGCAGTTGTTGATTATTTGTAGAACTGATTGATTGCTCGTCAGCCTTGAAGATCTGAGTACTGATATATAATGTCTGTCGTTAGGCCTGGTGGAACCCGCTCCGGTACGGAGAACAAGGACACCTCAATAGGGAAAATTTAATGCCCTACCTTCACCACTAGCACAAACGGCGCCGTCCATGAGCGTAGCATGAGCTCCATGGTTCATATTTTAAAAGATTGAAATTAAGTTCACGTACTTTGGCGTGATTTGAGATTCTAACGTAATGGGCTCACTAAATAGCTCACTCACTTTGTTGAATATGTTACTTTTGCTACTAGGCTAGATCGATATATTGCTTTGCTGCTGTCTGATACGAGAAGGCAGACCGTTTCACTCATAATGATATTATTTTCTCTCTGTGCGATACCTGAAAGTAGGCAGCAAATCATACAGGTTGAGTTTAGGGCGTCATTGCACTATTCGGTAAGTATTGTCAGTTCAGTCAGGCTTTTTGCAAAGCATAGAGGTCCAAGTAGATATTTTGAAACAACCAAAGGTTGGTAACAAGTAGTCGGGGGATCAATTTGACATTGAATCATGTAAGCAAACTACGATGGGGTGGTATGATGTTCGCCATTACGAAACAGTCGGTTTAGCTATTGAGTATTACAGTCGCTGCGAAGGGTCATTTTTTCCGAATTTAACTCTTTTCTATGATTGAAATAGTGGCCCTGAAAAGGGCCTTTTGGTTTGCTGCGATTATTCGATGTCGGTCGTCATTTACTTGGAGCTGGTGTACTTGGTGACGGCCTTGGTGCCTTCGGAAACAGCATGCTTAGCCAATTCTCCTGGAAGCAGAAGACGGACGGCGGTTTGAATTTCGCGGGAAGTGATTGTCGAGCGCTTGTTGTAGTGAGCAAGACGGGAGGCTTCGGCGGCAATACGTTCAAAGATGTCGTTGACGAAGCTGTTCATGATGCTCATAGCCTTTGAAGAAACGCCAGTGTCGGGATGGACTTGCTTCAACACCTTGTAGATGTAGATGGCATAGCTCTCCTTCCTGCGCTGCTTCTTCTTCTTCTTGTCGCCCTTGACAATGTTCTTCTGGGCCTTGCCGGATTTCTTCGCGGCCTTTCCACTGGTTTTCGGTGCCATCGCTATAGGTTTGACGTTGTTTTCGATCCAAAGGGAAACAGAAACTGATGCCGTTCGACCGGAGCGGTTTATCTTTTATACTCGTAGAATAGAGAGCACCGCTACGCCCCTTCGATTTGTTTGCTGTTTCGATGTTTCCACTTCTACCTCCCTGGTATTGGTACATCGCAGTGCTGCGCATGTATAAAATAACCCTCGTTCTGGCGATTCCCCATCAGTACAGTTTACGTACGCTTTGTAAACGTTTCTCTGTTAGTTAAACTCAAACCTACTATCTCATAATGTCTGGCCGCGGCAAAGGAGGCAAAGTTAAGGGAAAGGCAAAGTCCCGTTCCAACCGGGCAGGATTGCAGTTCCCGGTCGGTCGTATCCACCGTCTGCTCAGGAAGGGCAACTACGCCGAGCGAGTTGGTGCTGGCGCTCCAGTCTACTTGGCTGCCGTCATGGAATATCTGGCTGCTGAAGTTCTGGAATTGGCGGGAAACGCTGCTCGTGATAACAAGAAGACCAGAATCATTCCCCGTCATCTGCAGTTGGCCATCCGTAACGATGAGGAATTGAACAAACTGCTGTCTGGCGTTACCATTGCACAGGGTGGTGTGTTGCCAAACATTCAGGCTGTTCTGTTGCCCAAGAAAACCGAAAAGAAGGCCTAAATTACTTCCCGCTCGACTGAAGACCGTGCGCATCAAACCAAAACCGTCCTTTTCAGGACGACAATATTCGTTCTACCGCTAGAGAGTTGTTCGAAATTATGTATTTGGTGTAAAGTAAACTATTGTATAAGTACGTCTAGGTGTCAATTGCAAATAATATCCAACTACTATCGGCACACAGCACGTCAGCCACTCGCCGTCGTTGGTGGTGCTACCAATCGCATTCGTTTAGCACCAACCACTGCTGCTTGCATCTGGATTGTGTGCTGTTTTGCTGGTGGAAAAAAACATCCCAGTAGTGTTAGTTTGTCATAAACAAAGGTGCGCTTAGAGTTAAGTCACAGGAATGTTATTAGTTTGTCATAAACAAAGGTGTGCTTAGAGTTAAGTTACGAGGAATGTTATTCTCAACTTCCACCTAGATTGTGTGCTGTTTTGCTGGTGGAAACATGCCAGCAGTGTTAGTTTGTCATTATCAAAGGTGGGCTTTGAGTTAAGTTTTCTAGGTGAATATCGAGCATCCTCACACACCACATCCTCCATCGTTTGCCATAAAGGGGTAGAAGTTTGAAATATGGGTAGAGAAATCACGGCTGATGCTGAAGCCGTTTCATTGTCATTTTGCCTACCGACTTGTGCACTCGATACAAACGGAACACATATGTCGTTACCTGCGTCGTTCAGTCTGCCCTGCCGTTAAAAACAATAATGGCGTAATGTAATGTAACCGATTAATTGGCTAGCGTAGGCTAGGCGTAGCGTAATGTAACCGATTCATTGGCTCTTTCACGATAGCGAGAGATACGAAGATGTTGGAAGTCGAATGGTGTATTTTAGCCGAAATGCGCCAAGAGTTAGTCTAGATTTAGCGAAAATATGGGAATAAGTTGACTTCGTCAGTTATTCCGAGGGAATAATTCCTGATAACTCTTTTGTGGAATGTGGTAGTGGCCCTGAAAAGGGCCGTTTTTAGAATGGTAACTAACGTAGACCAAATTTAGGCACGTTCTCCACGGATACGGCGAGCCAGCTGAATGTCCTTGGGCATGATAGTGACACGCTTGGCGTGGATGGCGCACAGGTTGGTATCTTCGAAAAGACCGACCAGATAGGCCTCGCTAGCTTCCTGTAGGGCCATGACAGCCGAGCTCTGGAAGCGCAGGTCAGTCTTGAAGTCCTGAGCAATTTCACGAACCAGGCGCTGGAAGGGCAGCTTGCGGATCAGCAGCTCAGTTGACTTCTGATAGCGACGGATTTCACGCAGAGCGACGGTTCCTGGCCGATAACGATGGGGCTTCTTGACTCCTCCGGTAGCCGGGGCGCTCTTGCGAGCGGCTTTGGTAGCCAGCTGCTTGCGAGGAGCCTTTCCTCCAGTAGACTTACGGGCAGTCTGCTTGGTACGAGCCATTGTATGATGGTGAAGTTTGTTTTACAATCCAAACGAATGCGTTGAAACGAGGCGAAATAATGAGGGTCGAAAACTCGACGTCTACTTTTATATGCTTGTTTCGACGCAGGCAACCAATCAGAAGCCCCGAAAGAATAGGAAAAGCAAGAATGGCAAGAAGAAAGCACCCCTCGTGCGGGTATAAAAGTGGCAGTCCGCCAGCGGAAGGCATCAGTTTCATTACAACCGTAGTCGAACACCGAACTAAACATACAAAATGACTGGCCGTGGTAAGGGAGGCAAAGGACTAGGAAAAGGAGGCGCTAAGCGTCATCGCAAGGTTTTGCGTGATAACATCCAGGGTATCACCAAGCCCGCCATCCGTCGTTTGGCTCGTCGTGGTGGAGTCAAGCGTATCTCTGGTCTTATCTACGAGGAAACCCGTGGAGTGCTGAAGGTATTCCTGGAAAATGTCATTCGTGATGCTGTTACCTACACTGAACACGCCAAGCGTAAAACCGTAACCGCCATGGATGTTGTCTACGCTCTGAAGCGTCAGGGACGTACTCTGTACGGTTTCGGAGGTTAAATCGTATCCATATTTCCGCTCTCAAAACGGCCCTTTTCAGGGCCACCAAACACATTCCCAAAAGAGTTATCAGGTCAAAATTCAATTACTAATAGCAGTCTGCCATCGTACGGTGTTATGTATCCAACAAGCAAGTTTTTGATTGCCGTCATGAACGACTCGTAAACCCCTCCTCCCGACACATTCTCCGTTTCATTCGTAGCCATCAGGCTGTGTGTTTTGTTGTTGCTCTAGAGTTCAGATAAGTTTATTCCTGTTTTCCAAGTTTACGCTGTATTAGCAGAGCGAATACGATTAGCAGCTCGACGAAATCTCAAGAAACAGTTACTACCTAAATCGTTCGTTTTGACGCCTTCAACTATCCACACAAGTTCCATCTAGCTTCATACCACTCACGTGCATGCATCTCCTACCCGGACTTCATTGCCAGGTAGCAATCGTTCGTGCTGATTCTGCATAACTGTTGTTGTTGGGCATGCATCTCCTACCCGTGTCATTCGTAGCCATCAGGCTGTGTGTTTTGTTGTTGCTCAAGAGTTCAGATAAGTTTATTCCTGTTTTCCAAGTTTACGCTGTATTAGCAGGGCGAATACGATAACCAGCTCGGCGAAATCTCAAGAAACAGTTACTACCTAAATCGTTCGTTTTGACGCCTTCAACTATCCACACAAGTTCCATCTAGCTTCATACCACTCACGTGCATGCATCTCCTACCCGGACTTCATTGTCAGGTAGCAATCGTTCGTGCTGATTCTGCATAACTGTACCATTCCGTTTTTGCTTGTTTTGCTTAACTTCATTTTTTTCGGTATGCGTTGTTGAGCATCTGGCGCATACCACCGTGCAGTGATTGATTGTATATAATGAATGTGTGTCATCATATTTCACTCATCTTAAACAAAACTATGAAACCAGTTGATAATCCGTTTTCGACTGAGCACCCACAAACCGCTTCCAACGTCGTCATCCACATCGTTAACACACCCAGATTGTGGTGCAAAATTACTTCGGAAACGCGCGAAAACTAACTCGAGTGATCTGTGCAATCACAAAGCACCATGTAAGCATGGTATTCGCTAAGAGATTTGAGTCCGAATTCATGTTCTACTACAACTAGGCTGTCAAGGACAAGTGACGAACTCATTATGGCTTCATCGAATAGTGATCGTAGAACAGATTGTTTGTGAGCTTTTAAAAAATGGGAAAATCTTATAAATTTTTAATATTTGCATATAAATTCTCAAATTTACTTGATTCCAACGAAAATAGCTTTGACGCGAAGTGTCATACTAATACTCTTTACTTCTGCATTCGGTTTGCTTAACTGATTGACAGAAACTTTGTTATTTCGTTCAGTATGTTGTGGGTCACGCACTATCAAAGTTACCCCGTTTTACGGTAATGCCAACTTTCGACGGCAAAATTTAAGATAAAAATGTTTTCTACAGTGTGCAGGAATAATCAGATTATACTCCACAAAACTACCAAAGTTACCCCGCCTTGCGGTATGATTAAGTTTGTAACGGTTACCTCAGCTGAGAAACCTGATAAAGTCTAGAAGAACACGGTTTTCCTCATTCAAAACTGCATTTCGATAGTCCCGAAGATGGGGATCAGTGAGAGAGGTGGGTCCATGTATGTAGTGGATCAAAACACTACAACAGCACTTTATCTGCTGGGTAAGTGAACGGTATGTTACTGAAAGCATACTTTTTGGCGTTTCTTTCGGAATCTATGGTATGGTATGGTTTTCAACGGCAAATCGACGCGCGTACAGTATGGCTCATAAAAAAAAAAAAAAAAAAAAAAAAAATACGGAAGGTGCAATCGCAACTACAGTCACCCCACAGTTATGGATCAACTAAGGGTCACTTTTCTGAACAAGACATGATTAAAATAAATGATCCATAACTGTGGTACGGGTTTCAATGCCCCACAGTTATGAATCAACGTTTGTGGGAATACGGTCGGAAAAAATATGATCGAGCATTTTATAATTGATTGCGATGTTGCACAGATTTATGGCTCACGTAGGTAAAATGTGTTCTGCGTAATTGCAACTCTGTTTGATGAGATATTCCCGTTTTAATCCAACTCTGATCCATATCAGAGTGCTATCCATAACTGTGGGGTGACTGTTGTTGTTGACAATATGAGTGTTTTCGGTCTCATAGTATGGGGACGGCTTTTAGTGAACTTGTGGGCGCTTGAGACAGTTTGGCAGTCATGTGTATAACTTATGTCATTTGTGCCTATGCTTTGCCTCTTTTAATTGCGAACAACCTTCCCTTCTATTCCAATGTTGGGTCTTCCAGTTTTGATTTTTCACACTCTAACAACGCCCCGTATTATCCGCATCCATTTCGCCCAATTTCAGAATCCACTGACCTAATAACCGAATAACGATGAATGAATTAAACTCCTCTATGCGTAGTGTGCCTTTATTTGTATATTTTACTTTGAATTTTGGTTATTAGAAACGGAACTCCCCAGCATACAACAACACATCGAACCATTAGGCATTTGTCGATCAGCCACAATAAAATTTAACAATAAACTCATATTTATAAACAGCGTAAAACTATCTTTTCCTGAATAAAGAAATAAAGAATAAAGAAAAAAAAATCCATTGTGAATGGTTCATTTTTCTTATCATTTGGATGTCGTTCATTCGAAACGGAATATTACGAATGTTATACTGTGAATATCATTCTAAAACAAAACACATTATAATGCAAAACTTCTTAAGGCCCGTCATTCGTTTTGGCAACAATGATGACTTTTCAGCATGCATTTCAAAGTGATAAAACTCAGTCGTGATAGTTTATATTGACTTGAAAAAGAATCACTGTACGCGCTAACATGCATAAAGTATGCTGATACTTTTTCAACTGATTTTCTTCGATTCGAAATCGTGAGATGAATTAGCAACAATCATTAACGACGCGTACAAATTTCAACGACGGCCTGCTTCGCCTTAACGGCTACGGGTTTGAATGATCGAAAAACAATTATGGATCCTGCTTCCTTAAACGCATAAAGTGATCAGTGAAAAATAGAAGCAACCGTTCCATCGGAAGCGATGCTGAGCTCCGCCAATGTGGATAGAACAGTGATAGTTATGCTTTCCAGCAAAGAAGCATGAGACACACCATCAGCAACAGTTTGTATTACCTCGAAAAGGAAAACCCCCGAGATACACGATAAGGAAATTGGCTATTATTTTGTGTTAAAAATGGGCTGCGTACATCCTTGGAGTTAGCATGTAAGTAGATTTTGAATACCATTTACCCAAGATTTGGAATTTTGAATACCATTTACCCAAGATTGGTATTTTTGTTTTATTTTTTATTTATTTATTATTTTTTTTTTCTCTACTGGTTGGGACTGGACCTACCTCTCTGCCTGGCCCTTTTGCAGTTCGAGATCAGTGCGTTGTTCATTATTGAAAAAAAAAAAGAAAAAAAAAACGAACGAAGCAACACCTCAAATCGTCAAGCAAGAGCATAATTTCAGAAATTCAAGTTGAAAACAAATTGTTCGATTGATTATCGAGTGACCAATCGGTCAAGGTATCAGCTTGAAAGACTGTCTAGATGTGTGCTCTTCACCTTGAGATTCGCCTTGAGAAAATCATCGATCGTACGGTAAAAGGAATATTCTTAGTAGTAACTCTTTGATATGATCTTCATTGGTAGTCCTGAAAAGGACTGATTGGATAATGAATACTGTTTCACAGTACAGTTGCGGGTGCTTCCGAAAGTTGCTAACTTTACTTTTTGGCAGCGGTCTTCTTTGCGGCAGCTTTCTTGGCTGGGGCAGCCTTCTTCGGTTTTGGGGTCTTTGGCTTCTTTGCGGCGGTCTTCGAAGGTTTGGTGGCCTTTTGCTTCGGGGCAGCAGCCTTCTTTACACCTCCGGCCTTTTTGGCAGCCTTTGCACCGGCAGCTTTGGCTTTCTTCGCTGCAGCTGGCTTCTTGGCTTTCTTTTCGCCGGCTGGCTTCTTGGCCTTCTTCTCTCCAGCTGGTTTCTTGGCAGCCTTCTTCTTCTCTCCGGCAGCCTTCTTGGGTTTCTTCTCACCGGCCTTCTTCGTTTTCTTTTCACCGGCGGCCTTCTTAGCATCAGCCTTCAGTTTGAACGATCCGGAGGCACCAGTTCCCTTGGTTTGGACAAACTTGCCCTTTTCGACACCATTCTTCAGCGCCTTCTTCAGGAATGGGGCAAGCTTGGCGACATCGCATTTGTAGTTGGCAGCAATGTACTTCTTGATGGCCTGCAAGGAGGATCCGTTCCGTTCCTTCAGGGTTTTGATAGCAGCAACCACCATATCGTTCACCGGGGGATGGGTCGATGGCTTCTTTGGCTTGCCCTGTCCCTTAGGGGCCCTTGGCTTCTTGGCCTTGGCTGGCGAGACAGCAGGGGCTGCGGCAGCGGCTTCAGCGGCGACTTCAGACATTTTGAAAGGCAGAAATAGTAATGCTTACACGTTAGAGTAAACGAATGAAGACAAATCTGGCAACAGTACGGTGTTCGGAAGAGATGTCTGTGTTAGGGATGCAGACATGGTCGTCCACTGAATGACTGTTCGTGAAATATTGTATATTTTTTTGGTAACATCTTTCTAAAACTCAGTTTTCCGTTCTTCACTAAACATATTTACATTTTAGTATGTCCGTCTGGCGAGTATATGAATCTCGCTAGCAGCCCATTACCGCTACACTGGGCTGGCATTGAGAAAAGTACCACGTAAACATGTCGTAATGGCACTCGTGCTTCATATGGTGTGGCTTCGCTAGATAAAACAATTAATAGCAACTATTGAAACAATGCTATCATGCTTGCCGGTAATGAATTTAGAAACATCAATAGTCGCTCTTTGCGTTTACATTCATATATTATGAAAAATCCGTTACCTTATGGCTCATAACAGGTCTCAAACAAAGTCATTCCCAGTGCTGACGGGCGATGTTCGTGGGTTTGGTTTAAGTAAACTTTTAACAATGTTAATTTGATGGTTTTCCATAAACCATACCCACAACATGGGCTCGATAAAAATGTCAATCAATCAATTTTATTTTAATCTGTAAACAAAATAGTCATGTAACTCATAATCGTTTAAAAACAAAGCAACTCTCACCCGCTTGAGATATACCCACCGTTGATTGTCCAATTTCAACAAATGCGTTGCCTTAGCCATCGATGCCACCGCACTGCACAGGATAGTGAATGTTTAGTTAAGATTTTGGTTTATGTTGAAATTTATAACTGCAAACTCGCTACAATAAAATACAATCTGTAATATCAGACAGCACACCCCGCAAGAACATCGCTGCCAGTGCGAGTCTGTAGGACATGCATAGCCCTGAATAAGAATCAACGCGTTAGGTCAGTGCCGCGTTTGTTGTAGTTTGGTTAATTAAACTTTCTGTCGGTTTCATTACTGTTAATTCCATGTAAGCAAGAAATTAAAAGAAGCTTTGGTAATCGATCCCCGAAATGTGAAACCGAAAAACGCGTGAGCACCAAACAATGTACGTGTACATACGGCACCTATACGTTTCCGGTTTAAGAATCGTTTTCGGGATGCAGCCGAAAGTTGCTGCAGTTGTTGATTATTTGTAGAACTGATTGATTGCTCGTCAGCCTTGAAGATCTGAGTACTGATATATAATGTCTGTCGTTAGGCCTGGTGGAACCCGCTCCGGTACGGAGAACAAGGACACCTCAATAGGGAAAATTTAATGCCCTACCTTCACCACTAGCACAAACGGCGCCGTCCATGAGCGTAGCATGAGCTCCATGGTTCATATTTTAAAAGATTGAAATTAAGTTCACGTACTTTGGCGTGATTTGAGATTCTAACGTAATGGGCTCACTAATAGCTCACTCACTTTGTTGAATATGTTACTTTTGCTACTAGGCTAGATCGATATATTGCTTTGCTGCTGTCTGATACGAGAAGGCAGACCGTTTCACTCATAATGATATTATTTTCTCTCTGTGCGATACCTGAAAGTAGGCAGCAAATCATACAGGTTGAGTTTAGGGCGTCATTGCACTATTCGGTAAGTATTGTCAGTTCAGTCAGGCTTTTTGCAAAGCATAGAGGTCCAAGTAGATATTTTGAAACAACCAAAGGTTGGTAACAAGTAGTCGGGGGATCAATTTGACATTGAATCATGTAAGCAAACTACGATGGGGTGGTATGATGTTCGCCATTACGAAACAGTCGGTTTAGCTATTGAGTATTACAGTCGCTGCGAAGGGTCATTTTTTCCGAATTTAACTCTTTTCTATGATTGAAATAGTGGCCCTGAAAAGGGCCTTTTGGTTTGCTGCGATTATTCGATGTCGGTCGTCATTTACTTGGAGCTGGTGTACTTGGTGACGGCCTTGGTGCCTTCGGAAACAGCATGCTTAGCCAATTCTCCTGGAAGCAGAAGACGGACGGCGGTTTGAATTTCGCGGGAAGTGATTGTCGAGCGCTTGTTGTAGTGAGCAAGACGGGAGGCTTCGGCGGCAATACGTTCAAAGATGTCGTTGACGAAGCTGTTCATGATGCTCATAGCCTTTGAAGAAACGCCAGTGTCGGGATGGACTTGCTTCAACACCTTGTAGATGTAGATGGCATAGCTCTCCTTCCTGCGCTGCTTCTTCTTCTTCTTGTCGCCCTTGACAATGTTCTTCTGGGCCTTGCCGGATTTCTTCGCGGCCTTTCCACTGGTTTTCGGTGCCATCGCTATAGGTTTGACGTTGTTTTCGATCCAAAGGGAAACAGAAACTGATGCCGTTCGACCGGAGCGGTTTATCTTTTATACTCGTAGAATAGAGAGCACCGCTACGCCCCTTCGATTTGTTTGCTGTTTCGATGTTTCCACTTCTACCTCCCTGGTATTGGTACATCGCAGTGCTGCGCATGTATAAAATAACCCTCGTTCTGGCGATTCCCCATCAGTACAGTTTACGTACGCTTTGTAAACGTTTCTCTGTTAGTTAAACTCAAACCTACTATCTCATAATGTCTGGCCGCGGCAAAGGAGGCAAAGTTAAGGGAAAGGCAAAGTCCCGTTCCAACCGGGCAGGATTGCAGTTCCCGGTCGGTCGTATCCACCGTCTGCTCAGGAAGGGCAACTACGCCGAGCGAGTTGGTGCTGGCGCTCCAGTCTACTTGGCTGCCGTCATGGAATATCTGGCTGCTGAAGTTCTGGAATTGGCGGGAAACGCTGCTCGTGATAACAAGAAGACCAGAATCATTCCCCGTCATCTGCAGTTGGCCATCCGTAACGATGAGGAATTGAACAAACTGCTGTCTGGCGTTACCATTGCACAGGGTGGTGTGTTGCCAAACATTCAGGCTGTTCTGTTGCCCAAGAAAACCGAAAAGAAGGCCTAAATTACTTCCCGCTCGACTGAAGACCGTGCGCATCAAACCAAAACCGTCCTTTTCAGGACGACAATATTCGTTCTACCGCTAGAGAGTTGTTCGAAATTATGTATTTGGTGTAAAGTAAACTATTGTATAAGTACGTCTAGGTGTCAATTGCAAATAATATCCAACTACTATCGGCACACAGCACGTCAGCCACTCGCCGTCGTTGGTGGTGCTACCAATCGCATTCGTTTAGCACCAACCACTGCTGCTTGCATCTGGATTGTGTGCTGTTTTGCTGGTGGAAAAAAAACATCCCAGTAGTGTTAGTTTGTCATAAACAAAGGTGCGCTTAGAGTTAAGTCACAGGAATGTTATTAGTTTGTCATAAACAAAGGTGTGCTTAGAGTTAAGTTACGAGGAATGTTATTCTCAACTTCCACCTAGATTGTGTGCTGTTTTGCTGGTGGAAACATGCCAGCAGTGTTAGTTTGTCATTATCAAAGGTGGGCTTTGAGTTAAGTTTTCTAGGTGAATATCGAGCATCCTCACACACCACATCCTCCA
The DNA here is from genome assembly GCF_002204515.2 of Aedes aegypti. Taxonomy (NCBI): domain Eukaryota; kingdom Metazoa; phylum Arthropoda; class Insecta; order Diptera; family Culicidae; genus Aedes; species Aedes aegypti. Next base: position 82,915 of record NW_018735391.1, read on the forward strand.
TCGTTTGCCATAAAGGGTAGAAGTTTGAAATATGGGTAGAGAAATCACGGCTGATGCTGAAGCCGTTTCATTGTCATTTTGCCTACCGACTTGTGCACTCGATACAAACGGAACACATATGTCGTTACCTGCGTCGTTCAGTCTGCCCTGCCGTTAAAAACAATAATGGCGTAATGTAATGTAACCGATTAATTGGCTAGCGTAGGCTAGGCGTAGCGTAATGTAACCGATTCATTGGCTCTTTCACGATAGCGAGAGATACGAAGATGTTGGAAGTCGAATGGTGTATTTTAGCCGAAATGCGCCAAGAGTTAGTCTAGATTTAGCGAAAATATGGGAATAAGTTGACTTCGTCAGTTATTCCGAGGGAATAATTCCTGATAACTCTTTTTGTGGAATGTGGTAGTGGCCCTGAAAAGGGCCGTTTTTAGAATGGTAACTAACGTAGACCAAATTTAGGCACGTTCTCCACGGATACGGCGAGCCAGCTGAATGTCCTTGGGCATGATAGTGACACGCTTGGCGTGGATGGCGCACAGGTTGGTATCTTCGAAAAGACCGACCAGATAGGCCTCGCTAGCTTCCTGTAGGGCCATGACAGCCGAGCTCTGGAAGCGCAGGTCAGTCTTGAAGTCCTGAGCAATTTCACGAACCAGGCGCTGGAAGGGCAGCTTGCGGATCAGCAGCTCAGTTGACTTCTGATAGCGACGGATTTCACGCAGAGCGACGGTTCCTGGCCGATAACGATGGGGCTTCTTGACTCCTCCGGTAGCCGGGGCGCTCTTGCGAGCGGCTTTGGTAGCCAGCTGCTTGCGAGGAGCCTTTCCTCCAGTAGACTTACGGGCAGTCTGCTTGGTACGAGCCATTGTATGATGGTGAAGTTTGTTTTACAATCCAAACGAATGCGTTTGAAACGAGGCGAAAATAATGAGGGTCGAAACTCGACGTCTACTTTTATATGCTTGTTTCGACGCAGGCAAACCAATCAGAAGCCCCGAAAAGAATAGGAAAAGCAAGAATGGCAAGAGAAAGCACCCCTCGTGGCGGGTATAAAAGTGGCAGTCCGCCAGCGGAAGGCATCAGTTTCATTACAACCGTAGTCGAACACCGAACTAAACATACAAAATGACTGGCCGTGGTAAGGGAGGCAAAGGACTAGGGAAAAGGAGGCGCTAAGCGTCATCGCAAGGTTTTGCGTGATAACATCCAGGGTATCACCAAGCCCGCCATCCGTCGTTTGGCTCGTCGTGGTGGAGTCAAGCGTATCTCTGGTCTTATCTACGAGGAAACCCGTGGAGTGCTGAAGGTATTCCTGGAAAATGTCATTCGTGATGCTGTTACCTACACTGAACACGCCAAGCGTAAAACCGTAACCGCCATGGATGTTGTCTACGCTCTGAAGCGTCAGGGACGTACTCTGTACGGTTTCGGAGGTTAAATCGTATCCATATTTCCGCTCTCAAAACGGCCCTTTTTCAGGGCCACCAAACACATTCCCAAAAGAGTTATCAGGTCAAAATTCAATTACTAATAGCAGTCTGCCATCGTACGGTGTTATGTATCCAACAAGCAAGTTTTTGATTGCCGTCATGAACGACTCGTAAACCCCTCCTCCCGACACATTCTCCGTTTCATTCGTAGCCATCAGGCTGTGTGTTTTGTTGTTGCTCTAGAGTTCAGATAAGTTTATTCCTGTTTTCCAAGTTTACGCTGTATTAGCAGAGCGAATACGATTAGCAGCTCGACGAAATCTCAAGAAACAGTTACTACCTAAATCGTTCGTTTTGACGCCTTCAACTATCCACACAAGTTCCATCTAGCTTCATACCACTCACGTGCATGCATCTCCTACCCGGACTTCATTGCCAGGTAGCAATCGTTCGTGCTGATTCTGCATAACTGTTGTTGTGGCATGCATCTCCTACCCGTGTCATTCGTAGCCATCAGGCTGTGTGTTTTGTTGTTGCCTCAAGAGTTCAGATAAGTTTATTCCTGTTTTCCAAGTTTACGCTGTATTAGCAGGGCGAATACGATAACCAGCTCGGCGAAATCTCAAGAAACAGTTACTACCTAAATCGTTCGTTTTGACGCCTTCAACTATCCACACAAGTTCATCTAGCTTCATACCACTCACGTGCATGCATCTCCTACCCGGACTTCATTGTCAGGTAGCAATCGTTCGTGCTGATTCTGCATAACTGTACCATTCCGTTTTTGCTTGTTTTGCTTAACTTCATTTTTTTCGGTATGCGTTGTTGAGCATCTGGCGCATACCACCGTGCAGTGATTGATTGTATATAATGAATGTGTGTCATCATATTTCACTCATCTTAAACAAAACTATGAAACCAGTTGATAATCCGTTTTCGACTGAGCACCCACAAACCGCTTCCAACGTCGTCATCCACATCGTTAACACACCCAGATTGTGGGTGCAAAATTACTTCGGAAACGCGCGAAACTAACTCGAGTGATCTGTGCAATCACAAAGCACCATGTAAGGCATGGTATTCGCTAAGAGATTTGAGTCCGAATTCATGTTCTACTACAACTAGGCTGTCAAGGACAAGTGACGAACTCATTATGGCTTCATCGAATAGTGATCGTAGAACAGATTGTTTGTGAGCTTTTTAAAAAATGGGAAAAATCTTATAAATTTTTAATATTTGCATATAAATTCTCAAATTTACTTGATTCCAACGAAAATAGCTTTGACGCGAAGTGTCATACTAATACTCTTTACTTCTGCATTCGGTTTGCTTAACTGATTGACAGAAACTTTGTTATTTCGTTCAGTATGTTGTGGGTCACGCACTATCAAAGTTACCCCGTTTTACGGTAATGCCAACTTTCGACGGCAAAATTTAAGATAAAAATTGTTTTCTACAGTGTGCAGGAATAATCAGATTATACTCCACAAAACTACCAAAGTTACCCCGCCTTGCGGTATGATTAAGTTTGTAACGGTTACCTCAGCTGAGAAACCTGATAAAGTCTAGAAGAAACACGGGTTTTTCCTCATTCAAAAACTGCATTTCGATAGTCCCGAAGATGGGGATCATGGAGAGAGGTGGGTCCATGTATGTAGTGGATCAAAACACTTACAACAGCACTTTATCTGCTGGGTAAGTGAACGGTATGTTACTGAAAGCATACTTTTTGGCGTTTCTTTCGGAATCTATGGTATGGTATTGGTTTTCAACGGCAAATCGACGCCGCGTACAGTATGGCTCATAAAAAAAAAAAAAAAAAAAAAAAAAATACGGAAGGTGCAATCGCAACTACAGTCACCCCCACAGTTATGGATCAAACTAAGGGTCACTTTTCTGAAACAAGACATGATTAAAATAAATGATCCATAACTGTGGTACGGTTTCAATGCCCCACAGTTATGAATCAACGTTTGTGGGAATACGGTCGGAAAAAATATGATCGAGCATTTTATAATTGATTGCGATGTTGCACAGATTTATGGCTCACGTAGGTAAAATGTGTTCTGCGTAATTGCAAACTCTGTTTGATGAGATATTTCCCGTTTTAATCCAACTCTGATCCATATCAGAGTGCTATCCATAACTGTGGGGTGACTGTTGTTGTTGACAATATGAGTGTTTTCGGTCTCATGAGTATGGGGACGGCTTTTAGTGAACTTGTGGGCGCTTGAGACAGTTTGGCAGTCATGTGTATAACTTATGTCATTTGTGCCTATGCTTTGCCTCTTTTAATTGCGAACAACCTTCCCTTCTATTCCAATGTTGGGTCTTCCAGTTTTGATTTTTCACACTCTAACAACGCCCCGTATTATCCGCATCCATTTCGCCCAATTTCAGAATCCACTGACCTAATAACCGAATAAACGGATGAAATGAATTAAACTCCTCTATGCGTAGTGTGCCTTTATTTTGTATATTTTACTTTGAATTTTGGTTATTAGAAACGGAACTCCCAGCATACAACAACACATCGAACCATTAGGCATTTGTCGATCAGCCACAATAAAAATTTAACAATAAACTCATATTTATAAACAGCGTAAAAACTATCTTTTCCTGAATAAAGAAATAAAGAATAAAGAAAAAAAAAATCCATTGTGAATGGTTCATTTTTCTTATCATTTGGATGTCGTTCATTCGAAACGGAATATTACGAATGTTATACTGTTGAATATCATTCTAAAACAAAACACATTATAATGCAAAACTTCTTAAGGCCCGTCATTCGTTTTGGCAACAATGATGACTTTTCAGCATGCATTTCAAAGTGATAAAACTCAGTCGTGATAGTTTATATTGACTTGAAAAAAAATCCCTGTACGCGCTAACATGCATAAAGTATGCTGATACTTTTTCAACTGATTTTCTTCGATTCGAAATCGTGAGATGAATTAGCAACAATCATTAACGACGCGTACAAATTTCAACGACGGCCTGCTTCGCCTTAACGGCTACGGGTTTGAATGATCGAAAAACAATTATGGATCCTGCTTCCTTAAACGCATAAAGTGATCAGTGAAAAATAGAAGCAACCGTTCCATCGGAAGCGATGCTGAGCTCCGCCAATGTGGATAGAACAGTGATAGTTATGCTTTCCAGCAAAGAAGCATGAGACACCCATCAGCAACAGTTTGTATTACCTCGAAAAGGAAAACCCCCGAGATACACGATAAGGAAATGGCTATTATTTTGTGTTAAAATGGGCTGCGTACATCCTTGGAGTTAGCATGTAAGTAGATTTTGAATACCATTTACCCAAGATTTGGAATTTTGAATACCATTTACCCAAGATTGGTTATTTTTGTTTATTTTTTATTTATTTTATTTTTTTTTTTCTCTACTGGTTGGGACTGGACCTACCTCTCTGCCTGGCCCTTTTGCAGTTCGAGATCAGTGCGTTGTTCATTATTGAAAAAAAAAAGAAAAAAAAAAAACGAACGAAGCAACACCTCAAATCGTCAAGCAAGAGCATAATTTCAGAAATTCAAGTTGAAAACAAATTGTTCGATTGATTATCGAGTGACCAATCGGTCAAGGTATCAGCTTGAAAGACTGTCTAGATGTTGTGCTCTTCACCTTGAATTTCGCCTTGAGAAAATCATCGATCGTACGGTAAAAGGAATATTCTTAGTATAACTCTTTGATATGATCTTCATTGGTAGTCCTGAAAAGGACTGATTGGATAATGAATACTGTTTCACAGTACAGTTGCGGTGCTTCCGAAAGTTGCTAACTTTACTTTTTGGCAGCGGTCTTCTTTGCGGCAGCTTTCTTGGCTGGGGCAGCCTTCTTCGGTTTTGGGGTCTTTGGCTTTTTTGCGGCGGTCTTCGAAGGTTTGTGGCCTTTTGCTTCGGGGCAGCAGCCTTCTTTACACCTCCGGCCTTTTGGCAGCCTTTGCACCGCAGCTTTGGCTTTCTTCGCTGCAGCTGCTTCTTGGCTTTCTTTTCGCCGGCGGCTTCTTGGCCTTCTTCTCTCCAGCTGGTTTCTTGGCAGCTTCTTCTTCTCTCCGGCAGCTTCTTGGGTTTCTTCTCACCGGCCTTCTTCGTTTTCTTTTCACCGGCGGCCTTCTAAGCATCAGCCTTCAGTTTGAACGATCCGGAGGCACCAGTTCCTTGGTTTGGACAAACTTGCCCTTTTCGACACCATTCTTCAGCGCCTTCTTCAGGAATGGGCAAGCTTGGCGAAATCGCATTTGTAGTTGGCAGCAATGTACTTCTTGATGGCCTGCCAAGGAGGATCCGTTCCGTTCCTTCAGGTTTTGATAGCAGCAACCACCATATCGTTCACCGGGGTGGGTCGATGGCTTCTTTGGCTTGCCCTGTCCCTTAGGGCCCTTGGCTTCTTGGCCTTGGCTGGCGAGACAGCAGGGCTGCGGCAGCGGCTTCAGCGGCGACTTCAAACATTTTGAAAGGCAGAAATAGTAATGCTTACACGTTAGAGTAAACGAATGAAGACAAATCTGGCAACAGTACGGTGTTCGGAAGAGATGTCTGTGTTAGGGATGCAGACATGGTCGTCCACTGAAGACTGTTCGTGAAATATTGTATATTTTTTTGGTAACATCTTTCTAAAACTCAGTTTTCCGTTCTTCACTAAACATATTACATTTTAGTATGTCCGTCTGGCGAGTATATGAATCTCGCTAGCAGCCCATTACCGCTACACTGGCTGGCATTGAGAAAAGTACCACGTAAACATGTCGTAATGGCACTCGTGCTTCATATGGTGTGGCTTCGCTAGATAAAACAATTAATAGCAACTATTGAAACAATGCTATCATGCTTGCCGGTAATGAATTTAGAAACATCAATAGTCGCTCTTTGCGTTTACATTCATATATTATGAAAAAATCCGTTACCTTATGGCTCATAACAGGTCTCAAACAAAGTCATTCCCAGTGCTGACGGGCGATGTTCGTGGGTTTGGTTTAAGTAAACTTTTAACAATGTTAATTTGATGTTTTTTTCCATAACAATACCACAACATGGGCTCGATAAAAATGTCAATCAATCAATTTTATTTAAATCTGTAAACAAATAGTCATGTAACTCATAATCGTTTAAAAACAAAGCAACTCTCACCCGCTTGAGATATACCCACCGTTGATTGTCCAATTTCAACAAATGCGTTGCCTTAGCCATCGATGCCACCGCACTGCACAGGATAGTTGAATGTTTAGTTAAGATTTTGGTTTATGTTGAAATTTATAACTGCAAACTCGCTACAATAAAATACAATCTGTAATATCAGACAGCACACCCCGCAAGAACATCGCTGCCAGTGCGAGTCTGTAGGACATGCATAGCCCTGAATAAGATCAACGCGTTAGGTCAGTGCCGCGTTTGTTGTAGTTTGGTTAATTAAACTTTCTGTCGGTTTCATTACTGTTAATTCCATGTAAGCAAGAAATAAAAGAAGCTTTGGTAATCGATCCCCGAAATGTGAAACCGAAAAAACGCGTGAGCACCAAACAATGTACGTGTACATACGGCACCTATACGTTCCGGTTTAAGAATCGTTTTCGGGATGCAGCCGAAAGTTGCTGCAGTTGTTGATTATTTGTAGAACTGATTGATTGCTCGTCAGCCTTGAAGATCTGAGTACTGATATATAATGTCTGTCGTTAGGCCTGGTGGAACCCGCTCCGGTACGGAGAACAAGGACACCTCAATAGGAAAATTTAATGCCCTACCTTCACCACTAGCACAAACGGCGCCGTCCATGAGCGTAGCATGAGCTCCATGGTTCATATTTTAAAAGATTGAAATTAAGTTCACGTACTTTGGCGTGATTTGAGATTCTAACGTAATGGGCTCACAAATAGCTCACTCACTTTGTTGAATATGTTACTTTTGCTACTAGGCTAGATCGATATATTGCTTTGCTGCTGTCTGATACGAGAAGCAGACCGTTTCACTCATAATGATATTATTTTCTCTCTGTGCGATACCTGAAAGTAGGCAGCAAATCATACAGGTTGAGTTTAGGGCGTCATTGCACTATTCGGTAAGTATTGTCAGTTCAGTCAGGCTTTTTGCAAAGCATAGAGGTCCAAGTAGATATTTTGAAACAACCAAAGGTTGGTAACAAGTAGTCGGGGGATCAATTTGACATTGAATCATGTAAGCAAACTACGATGTGGGTGTGGTATGATGTTCGCCATTACGAAACAGTCGTTTAGCTATTGAGTATTACAGTCGCTGCGAAGGGTCATTTTTTCCGAATTTAACTCTTTTCTATGATTGAAATAGTGGCCCTGAAAAAGGCCTTTTGGTTTGCTGCGAATTATTCGATGTCGGTCGTCATTTACTTGGAGCTGGTGTTACTTGGTGACGGCCTTGGTGCCTTCGGAAACAGCATGCTTAGCCAATTCTCCTGGAAGCAGAAGACGGGACGGCGGTTTGAATTTCGCGGGAAGTGATTGTCGAGCGCTTGTTGTAGTGAGCAAGACGGCGAGGCTTCGGCAGCAATACGTTCAAAGATGTCGTTGACGAAGCTGTTCATGATGCTCATAGCCTTTGAAGAAACGCCAGTGTCGGGATGGACTTGCTTCAACACCTTGTAGATGTAGATGGCATAGCTCTCCTTCCTGCGGCTGCTTCTTCTTCTTCTTAGTCGCCCTTGACAATGTTCTTCTGGGCCTTGCCGGATTTCTTCGCGGCCTTTCCACTGGTTTTCGGTGCCATCGCTATAGGTTTGACGTTTGTTTTCGATCCAAGGGAAACAGAAACTGATGCCGTTCGACCGGAGCGGTTTATCTTTTTATACTCGTAGAATAGAGAGCACCAGCTACGCCCCTTCGATTTGTTTGCTGTTTCGATCGTTTCCACTTCTACCTCCCTGGTATTGGTACATCGCAGTGCTTGCGCATGTATAAAAATAACCCTCGTTCTGGCGATTCCCCATCAGTACAGTTTACGTACGCTTTGTTAAACGTTTCTCTGTTAGTTAAACTCAAACCTACTATCTCATAATGTCTGGCCGCGGCAAAGGAGGCAAAGTTAAGGGAAAGGCAAAGTCCCGTTCCAACCGGGCAGGATTGCAGTTCCCGGGTCGGTCGTATCCACCGTCTGCTCAGGAAGGGCAACTACGCCGAGCGAGTTGGTGCTGGCGCTCCAGTCTACTTGGCTGCCGTCATGGAATATCTGGCTGCTGAAGTTCTGGAATTGGCGGGAAACGCTGCTCGTGATAACAAGAAGACCAGAATTCATTCCCCGTCATCTGCAGTTGGCCATCCGTAACGATGAGGAATTGAACAAACTGCTGTTGGCGTTACCATTGCACAGGGTTGGTGTGTTGCCAAACATTCAGGCTGTTCTGTTGCCCAAGAAAACCGAAAAGAAGGCCTAAAATTTACTTCCCGCTCGACTGAAGACCGTGCGCATCAAACCAAAAACCGTCCTTTTCAGGACGACAATATCGTTCTACCGCTTAGAGAGTTGTTCGAAATATGTATTTGGTGTAAAGTAAACTATTGTATAAGTACGTCTAGGTGTCAATTGCAAATAATATCCAACTACTATCGGCACACAGCACGTCAGCCACTCGCCGTCGTTGGTGGTGCTACCAATCGCATTCGTTTAGCACCAACCACTGCTGCTTGCATCTGGATTGTGTTGCTGTTTTTGCTGGTGGAAAAAAAAACATCCCAGTAGTGTTAGTTTGTCATAAACAAAGGTGCGCTTAGAGTAAGTCACAGGAATGTTATTAGTTTGTCATAAACAAAGGTGTGCTTAGAGTTAAGTTACGAGGAATGTTATTCTCAACTTCCACCTAGATTGTGTGCTGTTTTGCTGGTGGAAACATGCCAGCAGTGTTAGTTTGTCATTATCAAAGGTGGGCTTTGAGTTAAGTTTTCTAGGTGAATATCGAGCATCCTCACACACCACATCCTCCATCGTTTGCCATAAAGGGGTAGAAGTTTGAAATATGGGTAGAGAAATCACGGCTGATGCTGAAGCCGTTTCATTGTCATTTTGCCCTACCGACTTGTGCACTCGATACAAACGGAAACACATATGTCGTTACCTGCGTCGTTCAGTCTGCCCTGCCGTTAAAACAATAATGGCGTAATGTAATGTAACCGATTAATTGGCTAGCGTAGGCTAGGCGTAGGTAATGTAACCGATTCATTGGCTCTTTCACGATAGCGAGAGATACGAAGATGTTGGAAGTCGAATGGTGTATTTTAGCCGAAATGCGCCAAGAGTTAGTCTAGATTTAGCGAAAATATGGGAATAAGTTGACTTCGTCAGTTATTCCGAGGGAATAATTCCTGATAACTCTTTTGTGGAATGTGGTAGTGGCCCTGAAAAGGGCCGTTTTTTAGAATGGTAACTAACGTAGACCAATTTTAGGCACGTTCTCCACGGATACGGCGAGCCAGCTGAATGTCCTTGGGCATGATAGTGACAGCCTGGCGTGGATGGCGCACAGGTTGGTATCTTCGAAAAGACCGACCAGATAGGCCTCGCTAGCTTCCTGTAGGGCCATGACAGCCGAGCTCTGGAAGCGCAGGTCAGTCTTGAAGTCCTGAGCAATTTCACGAACCAGGCGCTGGAAGGGCAGCTTGCGGATCAGCAGCTCAGTTGACTTCTGAATAGCGGGCGGATTTCACGCAGAGCGACGGTTCCTGGCCGATAACGATGGGGCTTCTTGACTCCTCCGGTAGCCGGGGCGCTCTTGCGAGCGGCTTTGGTAGCCAGCTGCTTGCGAGGAGCCTTTCCTCCAGTAGACTTACGGGCAGTCTGCTTGGTACGAGCCATTGTATGATGGGTGAGTTTGTTTTACAATCCAAACGAATGCGTTGAAACGAGGCGAAATAATGAGGGTCGAAAACTCGACGTCTACTTTTATATGCTTGTTTCGACGCAGCAACCAATCAAGAAGCCCCGAAAGAATAGAAAAGCAAGAATGGCAAGAAGAAAGCACCCCTCGTGCGGGTATAAAAGTGGCAGTCCGCCAGCGGAAGGCATCAGTTTCATTACAACCGTAGTCGAACACCGAACTAAAACATACAAAATGACTGGCCGTGGTAAGGGAGGCAAAGGACTAGGAAAAGGAGGCGCTAAGCGTCATCGCAAGTTTTTGCGTGATAACATCCAGGGTATCACCAAGCCCGCCATCCGTCGTTTGGCTCGTCGTGGTGGAGTCAAGCGTATCTCTGGTCTTATCTACGAGGAAACCCGTGGAGTGCTGAAGGTATTCCTGGAAAATGTCATTCGTGATGCTGTTACCTACACTGAACACGCCAAGCGTAAAACCGTAACCGCCATGGATGTTGTCTACGCTCTGAAGCGTCAGGGACGTACTCTGTACGGTTTCGGAGGTTAAATCGTATCCATATTTCCGCTCTCAAAACGGCCCTTTTCAGGGCCCCAAACACATTCCCAAAAGAGTTATCAGGTCAAAATTCAATTACTAATAGCAGTCTGCCATCGTAACGGTGTTAGTACCAACAAGCAAGTTTTTTGATTGCCGTCATGAACGACTCGTAAACCCTCCTCCCGACAGCATTCTCCGTTTCATTCGTAGCCATCAGGCTGGTGTGTTTTGTTGTTGCTCTAGAGTTCAGATAAGTTTATTCCTGTTTTCCAAGTTTACGCTGTATTAGCAGAGGAATACGATTAGCAGCTCGACGAAATCTCAAGAAACAGTTACTACCTAAATCGTTCGTTTTGACGCCTTCAACTATCCACACAAGTTCCATCTAGCTTCATACCACTCACGTGCATGCATCTCCTACCCGGACTTCATTGCAGGTAGCAATCGTTCGTGCTGATTCTGCATAACTGTCCATTCCGTTTTTGCTTTGTTTTGCTAATCTTCCTTTTTTTCGGTATGCGTTGTTGAGCATCTGGCGCATACCACCGTGCAGTGATTGATTGTATATATGAATGTGTGCATCAATATTTCACTCATCTTAACAAAACTATGAAACCAGTTGAATAATCCGTTTTCGACTGAGCACCCACAAACCGCTTCCAACGTCGCATCCACACGTTAACCACACCCAGATGTGGTGCAAAATACTTCGGAAACGCGCGAAACCTAAACTCGAGTGATTCTGTGCAATCACAAAGCACCATGTAAAGCATGGTATTCGCTAAGAGATTTGAAGTCCGAATTCATGTTCTACTACAACTAGGCTGTCAAGGACAAGTGACGAACTCATTATGGCTTCATCGAATAGTGATCGTAGAACAGATTGTTTGTGAGCTTTTTAAAAAATGGGAAAATCTTATAAATTTTAATATTTGCATATAAATTCTCAAATTTACTTGATTCCAACGAAAATAGCTTTGACGCGAAGTGTCATACTAATACTCTTTACTTCTGCATTCGGTTTGCTTAACTGATTGACAGAAACTTTGTTATTTCGTTCAGTAATGTTGTGGGTCACGCACTATCAAAGTTACCCGTTTTACGGTAATGCCAACTTTCGACGGCAAAATTTAGATAAAAATGTTTTCTACAGTGTGCAGGAATAATCAATTATACCTCCACAAAACTAACAAAGTTACCCCGCCTTGCGGTATGATTAAGTTTAACGGTTACCTCAGCTGAGAAACCTGAATAAAGTCTGAAGAACACGGTTTCCTCATTCAAAACTGCATTTCGATAGTCCCGAAGATGGGGATCAGTGAGAGAGGTGGTGTCCATGTATGTAGTGGATCAAAACACTACAACAGCACTTTATCTGCTGGTAAGTGAACGGTTTTATG